>NW_028225747.1:0-162500 GCF_052327205.1 Somniosus microcephalus
CCAGACTTCACCTTCTCCTTCTCCTTCTTCTGGTTCTTCTGATTCACACTCCAGAGCTCACCTTCTCCTTCTCCTTCTTCTACTTCTTCTGATTCACCCTCCAGACTTCATCTTCTCCTTCTCCTTCTTCTGCTTCTTCTGATTCACCCTCCAGACTTCACCTTCTCCTTCTCCTTCTTCTGCTTCTTCTGATTCACCCTCCAGACTTCACCTTCTCCTTCTCCTTCTTCTGCTTCTTCTGATTCACCCTCCTAACTTCACCTTCTCCTTCTCCTTCTTCTGCTTCTTCTGATTCACCCTCCAGATTTCACCTTCTCCTTCTCCTTCTTCTGCTTCTTCTGATTCACCCTCCAGACTTCACCTTCTCCTTCTCCTTCTTCTGCTTCTTCTGATTCACCCTCCAGACCTCACCTTCTCCTTCTCCTTCTTCTACTTCTTCTGATTCACCCTCCAGACTTCATCTTCTCCTTCTCCTTCTTCTGCTTCTTCTGATTCACCCTCCAGACTTCACCTTCTCCTTCTCCTTCTTCTGCTTCTTCTGATTCACCCTCCAGACTTCACCTTCTCCTTCTCCTTCTTCTGCTTCTTCTGATTCACCCTCCAGACTTCACCTTCTCCTTCTCCTTCTTCTACTTCTTCTGATTCACCCTCCAGTCTTCACATTCTCCTTCTCCTTCTTCTGCTTCTTCTGCTTCACCCTCCAGACTTCACCTTCTCCTTCTCTTTCTTCTGCTTCTTCTGATTCACCCTCCAGACTTCACCTTCTCCTTCTCCTTCTTTTGATTCTTCTGATTCACCCTCCAGACTTCACCTTCTCCTTCTCATTCTTCTACTTCTTCTGATTCACCCTCCTGACTTCACCTTCTCCTTCTCCTTCTTCTGCTTCTTCTGATTCACCCTCCAGACTTCACCTTCTCCTTCTCCTTCTTCTGCTTCTTCTGATTCACCCTGCAGACTTCACCTTCTCCTTCTCCTTCTTCTACTTCTTCTGATTCACCCTCCAGACTTCACCTTCTCCTTCTCCTTCTTCTACTTCTTCTGATTCACGCTCCAGTCTTCACATTCTCCTTCTCCTTCTTCTGCTTCTTCTGCTTCACCCTCCAGACTTCACCTTCTCCTTCTCTTTCTTCTGCTTCTTCTGATTCACCCTTCAGACTTCACCTTCTCCTTCTCCTTCTTCTGCTTCTTCTGATTCACCCTCCAGACCTCACCGTCTCCTTCTCCTTCTTCTACTTCTTCTGATTCACCCTCCAGACTTCATCTTCTCCTTCTCCTTCTTCTGCTTCTTCTGATTCACCCTCCAGACTTCACCTTCTCCTTCTCCTTCTTCTGCTTCTTCTGATTCACCCTCCAGACTTCGCCTTCTCCTTCTCCTTCTTCTACTTCTTCTGATTCACCCTCCAGACTTCACCTTCTCCTTCTCCTTCTTCTACTTCTTCTGATTCACCCTCCAGTCTTCACCTTCTCCTTCTCCTTCTTCTGCTTCTTCTGATTCACGCTCCAGACTTCACCTTCTCCTTCTCCTTCTTCTGCTTCTTCTGATTCACCCTCCTGACTTCACCTTCTCCTTCTCCTTCTTCTGCTTCTTCTGATTCACCCTCCAGACTTCACCTTCTCCTTCTCCTTCTTCTGATTCACCCTCCAGACTTCACCTTCTCCTTCTACTTCTTCTGCTTCTTCTGATTCACCCTCCAGACTTCACCTTCTCCTTCTCCTTCTTCTGCTTCTTCTGATTCACCCTCCAGACTTCACCTTCTCCTTCTCCTTCTTCTGCTTCTTCTGATTCACCCTCCTGACTTCACCTTCTCCTTCTCCTTCTTCTGCTTCTTCTGATTCACCCTCCAGACTACACCTTCTCCTTCTCCTTCTTCTGCTTCTTCTGATTCACCCTCCTCACTTCACCTTCTCCTTCTCCTTCTTCTGCTTCTTCTGATTCACCCTCCTGACTTCACCTTCTCCTTCTCCTTCTTCTGCTTCTTCTGATTCACCCTCCAGACTTCACCTTCTCCTTCTCCTTCTTCTGCTTCTTCTGATTCACCCTCCAGACTTCACCTTCTCCTTCTCCTTCTTCTGCTTCTTCTGATTCACCCTCCAGACCTCACCTTCTCCTTCTCCTTCTTCTACTTCTTCTGATTCACCCTCCAGACTTCATCTTCTCCTTCTCCTTCTTCTGCTTCTTCTGATTCACCCTCCAGACTTCACCTTCTCCTTCTCCTTCTTCTGCTTCTTCTGATTCACCCTCCAGACTTCACCTTCTCCTTCTCCTTCTTCTGCTTCTTCTGATTCACCCTCCTAACTTCACCTTCTCCTTCTCCTTCTTCTGCTTCTTCTGATTCACCCTCCAGACTTCACCTTCTCCTTCTCCTTCTTCTGCTTCTTCTGATTCACCCTCCAGACTTCACCTTCTCCTTCTCCTTCTTCTGCTTCTTCTGATTCACCCTCCAGACGTCACCTTCTCCTTCTCCTTCTTCTACTTCTTCTGATTCACACTCCAGACTTCATCTTCTCCTTCTCCTTCTTCTGCTTCTTCTGATTCACCCTCCAGACTTCACCTTCTCCTTCTCCTTCTTCTGCTTCTTCTGATTCACCCTCCAGACTTCACCTTCTCCTTCTCCTTCTTCTACTTCTTCTGATTCACCCTCCAGACTTCACCTTCTCCTTCTCCTTCTTCTACTTCTTCTGATTCACCCTCCAGTCTTCACATTATCCTTCTCCTTCTTCTGCTTCTTCTGCTTCACCCTCCAGACTTCACCTTCTCCTTCTCTTTCTTCTGCTTCTTCTGATTCACCCTCCAGACTTCACCTTCTCCTTCTCCTTCTTCTGATTCTTCTGATTCACCCTCCAGACTTCACCTTCTCCTTCTCATTCTTCTACTTCTTCTGATTCACCCTCCTGACTTCACCTTCTCCTTCTCCTTCTTCTGCTTCTTCTGATCCACCCTCCAGACTTCACCATCTCCTTCTCCTTCTTCTGCTTCTTCTGATTCACCCTGCAGACTTCTCCTTCTCCTTCTCCTTCTTCTACTTCTTCTGATTCACCCTCCAGACTTCACCTTCTCCTTCTCCTTCTTCTACTTCTTCTGATTCACCCTCCAGTCTTCACATTCTCCTTCTCCTTCTTCTGCTTCTTCTGCTTCACCCTCCAGACTTCACCTTCTCCTTCTCTTTATTCTGCTTCTTCTGATTCACCCTCCAGACTTCACCTTCTCCTTCTCCTTCTTCTGATTCTTCTGATTCACCCTCCAGACTTCACCTTCTCCTTCTCATTCTTCTACTTCTTCTGATTCACCCTCCTGACTTCACCTTCTCCTTCTCCTTCTTCTACTTCTTCTGATTCACCCTCCAGACTTCACCTTCTCCTTCTCCTTCTTCTACTTCTTCTGATTCACCCTCCAGTCTTCACCTTCTCCTTCTCCTTCTTCTGCTTCTTCTGCTTCACCCTCCAGACTTCACCTTCTCCTTCTCTTTCTTCTGCTTCTTCTGATTCACCCTCCAGACTTCACCTTCTCCTTCTCCTTCTTCTGCTTCTTCTGCTGCGCCCTCCAGACTTCACCTTCTCCTTCTTCTTCTTCTGCTTCTTCTGCTTCATCCTCCTGACTTCACCTTCTCCTTCTCCTTCTTCTACTTCTTCTGCTTCACCCCCCTGACTTCACCTTCTCCTTCTCCTTCTTCTGCTTCTTCAGATTCACCCTCCTAACGTCACCTTCTCCTTCTCCTTATTCTGCTTCTTCTGATTCACCCTCCTGACTTCACCTTCTCCTTCTCCTTCTTCTGCTTCTTCTGATTCACCCTCCAGACTTCACCTTCTCCTTCTCCTTCTTCTGCTTCTTCTGATTCACCCTCCAGACTTCACCTTCTCCTTCTCCTTCTTCTACTTCTTCTGTTTCACCCTCCAGACTTCACCTTCTCCTTCTCCTTCTTCTACTTCTTCTGATTCACCCTCCAGACTTCACCTTCTCCTTCTCCTTCTTCTGCTTCTTCTGATTCACCCTCCAGACTTCACCTTCTCCTTCTCCTTCTGCTGCTTCTTCTGATTCACCCTCCAGACTTCACCTTCTCCTTCTCCTTCTTCTGCTTCTTCTGATTCACCCTTCAGACTTCACCTTCTCCTTCTCCTTCTTCTGCTTCTTCTGATTCACCCTCCAGACCTCACCGTCTCCTTCTCCTTCTTCTACTTCTTCTGATTCACCCTCCAGACTTCATCTTCTCCTTCTCCTTCTTCTGCTTCTTCTGATTCACCCTCCAGACTTCACCTTCTCCTTCTCCTTCTTCTGCTTCTTCTGATTCACCCTCCAGACTTCGCCTTTTCCTTCTCCTTCTTCTACTTCTTCTGATTCACCCTCCAGACTTCACCTTCTCCTTCTCCTTCTTCTACTTCTTCTGATTCACCCTCCAGTCTTCACCTTCTCCTTCTCCTTCTTCTGCTTATTCTGATTCACGCTCCAGACTTCACCTTCTCCTTCTCCTTCTTCTGCTTCTTCTGATTCACCCTCCTGACTTCACCTTCTCCTTCTCCTTCTTCTGCTTCTTCTGATTCACCCTCCAGACTTCACCTTCTCCTTCTCCTTCTTCTGCTTTTTCTGATTCACCCTCCAGACTTCACCTTCTCCTTCTCCTTCTTCTGCTTCTTCTGATTCACCCTCCAGACTTCACCTTCTCCTTCTCCTTCTTGTGCTTCTTCTGATTCACCCTCCAGACTTCACCTTCTCCTTCTCCTTCTTCTACTTCTTCTGATTCACCCTCCAGACTTCACCTTCTCCTTCTCTTTCTTCTGCTTCTTCTGATTCACCCTCCAGACTTCACCTTCTCCTTCTCCTTCGTCTACTTCTTCTGATTCACCCTCCAGACTACCCCTTCTCCTTCTCCTTCTTCTACTACTTCTGATTCACCCTCCTGACTTCACCTTCTCCTTCTCCTTCTTCTGCTTCTTCTGATTCACCCTCCAGACTTCGCCTTTTCCTTCTCCTTCTTCTACTTCTTCTGATTCACCCTCCAGACTTCACCTTCTCCTTCTCCTTCTTCTACTTCTTCTGATTCACCCTCCAGTCTTCACCTTCTCCTTCTCCTTCTTCTGCTTCTTCTGATTCACGCTCCAGACTTCACCTTCTCCTTCTCCTTCTTCTGCTTCTTCTGATTCACCCTCCTGACTTCACCTTCTCCTTCTCCTTCTTCTGCTTCTTCTGATTCACCCTCCAGACTTCACCTTCTCCTTCTCCTTCTTCTGCTTCTTCTGATTCACCCTCCAGACTTCACCTTCTCCTTCTCCTTCTTCTGCTTCTTCTGATTCACCCTCCAGACTTCACCTTCTCCTTCTCCTTCTTGTGCTTCTTCTGAATCACCCTCCAGACTTCACTTTCTCCTTCTCCTTCTTCTACTTCTTCTGATTCACCCTCCAGACTTCACCTTCTCCTTCTCCTTCTTCTGCTTCTTCTGATTCACCCTCCAGACTTCACCTTCTCCTTCTCCTTCATCTACTTCTTCTGATTCACCCTCCAGACTACCCCTTCTCCTTCTCCTTCTTCTACTACTTCTGATTCACCCTCCTGACTTCACCTTCTCCTTCTCCTTCTTCTGCTTCTTCTGATTCACCCTCCAGACTTCACCTTCTCCTTCTCCTTCTTCTACTTCTTCTGATTCACCCTCCAGACTTCACCTTCTCCTTCTCCTTCTTCTACTTCCTCTGATTCACCCTCCAGACTTCACCTTCTCCTTCTCCTTCTCCTTCTTCTGCTTCACCCTCCAGACTTCACCTTCTCCTTCTCCTTCTTCTGCTTCTTCTGCTAAGCCCTCCAGACTTCACCTTCTCCTTCTCCTTCTCCTTCTTCTGCTTCACCCTCCAGACTTCACCTTCTCCTTCTCCTTCTTCTGCTTCTTCTGCTAAGCCCTCCAGACTTCACCTTCTCCTTCTCCTTCTTCTGCTTCTTCTGCTTCACCCTCCAGACTTCACCTTCTCCTTCTCCTTCTTCTACTTCTTCTGATTCACCCTCCAGCCTTCACATTCTCCTTCTCCTTCTTCTGCTTCTTCTGCTTCACCCTCCAGACTTCACCTTCACCTTCTCTTTCTTCTGCTTCTTCTGATTCACCCTCCAGACTTCACCTTCTCCTTCTCCTTCTTCTGATTCTTCTGATTCACCCTCCAGACTTCACCTTCTCCTTCTCATTCTTCTACTTCTTCTGATTCACCCTCCTGACTTCACCTTCTCCTTCTCCTTCTTCTACTTCTTCTGATTCACCCTCCAGACTTCACCTTCTCCTTCTCCTTCTTCTACTTCTTCTGATTCACCCTCCAGTCTTCACCTTGTCCTTCTCCTTCTTCTGCTTCTTCTGCTTCACCCTCCAGACTTCACCTTCTCCTTCTCTTTCTTCTGCTTCTTCTGATTCACCCTCCAGACTTCACCTTCTCCTTCTCCTTCTTCTGCTTCTTCTGCTGCGCCCTCCAGACTTCACCTTCTCCTTCTTCTCCTTCTGCTTCTTCTGCTTCATCCACCTGACTGCACCTTCTCCTTCTCCTTCTTCTACTTCTTCTGCTTCACCCCCCTGACTTCACCTTCTCCTTCTCCTTCTTCTGCTTCTTCAGATTCACCCTCCTAACGTCACCTTCTCCTTCTCCTTCTTCTCCTTCTTCTGATTCACCCTCCTGACTTCACCTTCTCCTTCTCCTTCTTCTGCTTCTTCTGATTCACCCTCCAGACTTCACCTTCTCCTTCTCCTTCTTCTGCTTCTTCTGATTCACCCTCCAGACTTCACCTTCTCCTTCTCCTTCTTCTACTTCTTCTGATTCACCCTCCAGACTTCACCTTCTCCTTCTCCTTCTTCTACTTCTTCTGATTCACCCTCCAGACGTCACCTTCTCCTTCTCCTTCTTCTGCTTCTTCTGATTCACCCTCCAGACTTCACCTTCTCCTTCTCCTTCTGCTGCTTCTTCTGATTCACCCTCCAGACTTCACCTTCTCCTTCTCCTTCTTCTGCTTCTTCTGATTCACCCTTCAGACTTCACCTTCTCCTTTTCCTTCTTCTGCTTCTTCTGATTCACCCTCCAGACCTCACCGTCTCCTTCTCCTTCTTCTACTTCTTCTGATTCACCCTCCAGACTTCATCTTCTCCTTCTCCTTCTTCTGCTTCTTCTGATTCACCCTCCAGACTTCACCTTCTCCTTCTCCTTCTTCTGCTTCTTCTGATTCACCCTCCAGACTTCGCCTTTTCCTTCTCCTTCTTCTACTTCTTCTGATTCACCCTCCAGACTTCACCTTCTCCTTCTCCTTCTTCTACTTCTTCTGATTCACCCTCCAGTCTTCACCTTCTCCTTCTCCTTCTTCTGCTTCTTCTGATTCACGCTCCAGACTTCACCTTCTCCTTCTCCTTCTTCTGCTTCTTCTGATTCACCCTCCTGACTTCACCTTCTCCTTCTCCTTCTTATGCTTCTTCTGATTCACCCTCCAGACTTCACCTTCTCCTTCTCCTTCTTCTGCTTCTTCTGATTCACCCTCCAGACTTCACCTTCTCCTTCTCCTTCTTCTGCTTCTTCTGATTCACCCTCCAGACTTCACCTTCTCCTTCTCCTTCTTGTGCTTCTTCTGATTCACCCTCCAGACTTCACCTTCTCCTTCTCCTTCTTCTACTTCTTCTGATTCACCCTCCAGACTTCACCTTCTCCTTCTCCTTCTTCTGCTTCTTCTGATTCACCCTCCAGACTTCACCTTCTCCTTCTCCTTCGTCTACTTCTTCTGATTCACCCTCCAGACTACCCCTTCTCCTTCTCCTTCTGCTACTACTTCTGATTCACCCTCCTGACTTCACCTTCTCCTTCTCCTTCTTCTGCTTCTTCTGATTCACCCTCCAGACTTCACCTTCTCCTTCTCCTTCTTCTACTTCTTCTGATTCACCCTCCAGACTTCACCTTCTCCTTCTCCTTCTTCTACTTCTTCTGATTCACCCTCCAGACTTCACCTTCTCCTTCTCCTTCTCCTTCTTCTGCTTCACCCTCCAGACTTCACCTTCTCCTTCTCCTTCTGCTGCTTCTTCTGCTAAGCCCTCCAGACTTCACCTTCTCCTTCTCCTTCTTCTGCTTCTTCTGCTTCACCCTCCTGACTTCACCTTCTCCTTCTCCTTCTTCTGCTTCCTCTGATTCACCCTCCTAACTTCACCTTCTCCTTCTCCTTCTTCTGCTTCTTCTGATTCACCCTCCAGACTTCACCTTCTCCTTCTCCTTCTTCTACTTCTTCTGATTCACCCTCCAGACTTCACCTTCTCCTTCTCCTTCTTCAACTTCTTCTGATTCACCCTCCAGACTTCACCTTCTCCTTCTCCTTCTTCTACTTCTTCTGCTTCTCCCTCCAGACTTCACCTTCTCCTTCTCCTTCTTCTGCTTCTTTTGATTCACACTCCAGACTTCACCTTATCCTTCTCCTTCTTCTACTTCTTCTGATTCACCCTCCAGACTTCACCTTCTCCTTCTACCTTCTTCTACTTCTTCTGATTCACCCTCCAGACTTCACCTTCTCCTTCTTCTTCTACTTCTTCTGATCCACCCTCCTGACTTCACCTTCTCCTTCTCCTTCTTCTGCTTCTTCTGCTTCACCCTCCAGACTTCTCCTTCTCCTTCTCCTTCTTCTGCTTCTTCTGCTTCACCCTCCAGACTTCACCTTCTCCTTCTCCTTCTTCTGCTTCTTCTGCTTCACCCTCCTGACTTCACCTGCTCCTTCTCCTTCTACTTCTTCTGATTCACCCTCCAGACTTCACCTTCTCCTTCTCCTTCTTCTACTTCTTCTGATTCACCCTCCAGACTTCACATTCTCCTTCTCCTTCTTCTACTTCTTCTGATTCACCCTCCAGTCTTCACATTCTCCTTCTCCTTCTTCTGCTTCTTCTGCTTCACCCTCCAGACTTCACCTTCTCCTTCTCTTTATTCTGCTTCTTCTGATTCACCCTCCAGACTTCACCTTCTCCTTCTCCTTCTTCTGATTCTTCTGATTCACCCTCCAGACTTCACCTTCTCCTTCTCATTCTTCTACTTCTTCTGATTCACCCTCCTGACTTCACCTTCTCCTTCTCCTTCTTCTACTTCTTCTGATTCACCCTCCAGACTTCACCTTCTCCTTCTCCTTCTTCTACTTCTTCTGATTCACCCTCCAGTCTTCACCTTCTCCTTCTCCTTCTTCTGCTTCTTCTGCTTCACCCTCCAGACATCACCTTCTCCTTCTCTTTCTTCTGCTTCTTCTGATTCACCCTCCAGACTTCACCTTCTCCTTCTCCTTCTTCTGCTTCTTCTGCTGCGCCCTCCAGACTTCACCTTCTCCTTCTTCTTCTTCTGCTTCTTCTGCTTCATCCTCCTGACTTCACCTTCTCCTTCTCCTTCTTCTACTTCTTCTGCTTCACCCCCCTGACTTCACCTTCTCCTTCTCCTTCTTCTGCTTCTTCAGATTCACCCTCCTAACGTCACCTTCTCCTTCTCCTTATTCTGCTTCTTCTGATTCACCCTCCTGACTTCACCTTCTCCTTCTCCTTCTTCTGCTTCTTCTGATTCACCCTCCAGACTTCACCTTCTCCTTCTCCTTCTTCTGCTTCTTCTGATTCACCCTCCAGACTTCACCTTCTCCTTCTCCTTCTTCTACTTCTTCTGTTTCACCCTCCAGACTTCACCTTCTCCTTCTCCTTCTTCTACTTCTTCTGATTCACCCTCCAGACTTCACCTTCTCCTTCTCCTTCTTCTGCTTCTTCTGATTCACCCTCCAGACTTCACCTTCTCCTTCTCCTTCTGCTGCTTCTTCTGATTCACCCTCCAGACTTCACCTTCTCCTTCTCCTTCTTCTGCTTCTTCTGATTCACCCTTCAGACTTCACCTTCTCCTTCTCCTTCTTCTGCTTCTTCTGATTCACCCTCCAGACCTCACCGTCTCCTTCTCCTTCTTCTACTTCTTCTGATTCACCCTCCAGACTTCATCTTCTCCTTCTCCTTCTTCTGCTTCTTCTGATTCACCCTCCAGACTTCACCTTCTCCTTCTCCTTCTTCTGCTTCTTCTGATTCACCCTCCAGACTTCGCCTTTTCCTTCTCCTTCTTCTACTTCTTCTGATTCACCCTCCAGACTTCACCTTCTCCTTCTCCTTCTTCTACTTCTTCTGATTCACCCTCCAGTCTTCACCTTCTCCTTCTCCTTCTTCTGCTTATTCTGATTCACGCTCCAGACTTCACCTTCTCCTTCTCCTTCTTCTGCTTCTTCTGATTCACCCTCCTGACTTCACCTTCTCCTTCTCCTTCTTCTGCTTCTTCTGATTCACCCTCCAGACTTCACCTTCTCCTTCTCCTTCTTCTGCTTTTTCTGATTCACCCTCCAGACTTCACCTTCTCCTTCTCCTTCTTCTGCTTCTTCTGATTCACCCTCCAGACTTCACCTTCTCCTTCTCCTTCTTGTGCTTCTTCTGATTCACCCTCCAGACTTCACCTTCTCCTTCTCCTTCTTCTACTTCTTCTGATTCACCCTCCAGACTTCACCTTCTCCTTCTCTTTCTTCTGCTTCTTCTGATTCACCCTCCAGACTTCACCTTCTCCTTCTCCTTCGTCTACTTCTTCTGATTCACCCTCCAGACTACCCCTTCTCCTTCTCCTTCTTCTACTACTTCTGATTCACCCTCCTGACTTCACCTTCTCCTTCTCCTTCTTCTGCTTCTTCTGATTCACCCTCCAGACTTCGCCTTTTCCTTCTCCTTCTTCTACTTCTTCTGATTCACCCTCCAGACTTCACCTTCTCCTTCTCCTTCTTCTACTTCTTCTGATTCACCCTCCAGTCTTCACCTTCTCCTTCTCCTTCTTCTGCTTCTTCTGATTCACGCTCCAGACTTCACCTTCTCCTTCTCCTTCTTCTGCTTCTTCTGATTCACCCTCCTGACTTCACCTTCTCCTTCTCCTTCTTCTGCTTCTTCTGATTCACCCTCCAGACTTCACCTTCTCCTTCTCCTTCTTCTGCTTCTTCTGATTCACCCTCCAGACTTCACCTTCTCCTTCTCCTTCTTCTGCTTCTTCTGATTCACCCTCCAGACTTCACCTTCTCCTTCTCCTTCTTGTGCTTCTTCTGAATCACCCTCCAGACTTCACTTTCTCCTTCTCCTTCTTCTACTTCTTCTGATTCACCCTCCAGACTTCACCTTCTCCTTCTCCTTCTTCTGCTTCTTCTGATTCACCCTCCAGACTTCACCTTCTCCTTCTCCTTCATCTACTTCTTCTGATTCACCCTCCAGACTACCCCTTCTCCTTCTCCTTCTTCTACTACTTCTGATTCACCCTCCTGACTTCACCTTCTCCTTCTCCTTCTTCTGCTTCTTCTGATTCACCCTCCAGACTTCACCTTCTCCTTCTCCTTCTTCTACTTCTTCTGATTCACCCTCCAGACTTCACCTTCTCCTTCTCCTTCTTCTACTTCCTCTGATTCACCCTCCAGACTTCACCTTCTCCTTCTCCTTCTCCTTCTTCTGCTTCACCCTCCAGACTTCACCTTCTCCTTCTCCTTCTTCTGCTTCTTCTGCTAAGCCCTCCAGACTTCACCTTCTCCTTCTCCTTCTCCTTCTTCTGCTTCACCCTCCAGACTTCACCTTCTCCTTCTCCTTCTTCTGCTTCTTCTGCTAAGCCCTCCAGACTTCACCTTCTCCTTCTCCTTCTTCTGCTTCTTCTGCTTCACCCTCCAGACTTCACCTTCTCCTTCTCCTTCTTCTACTTCTTCTGATTCACCCTCCAGCCTTCACATTCTCCTTCTCCTTCTTCTGCTTCTTCTGCTTCACCCTCCAGACTTCACCTTCACCTTCTCTTTCTTCTGCTTCTTCTGATTCACCCTCCAGACTTCACCTTCTCCTTCTCCTTCTTCTGATTCTTCTGATTCACCCTCCAGACTTCACCTTCTCCTTCTCATTCTTCTACTTCTTCTGATTCACCCTCCTGACTTCACCTTCTCCTTCTCCTTCTTCTACTTCTTCTGATTCACCCTCCAGACTTCACCTTCTCCTTCTCCTTCTTCTACTTCTTCTGATTCACCCTCCAGTCTTCACCTTGTCCTTCTCCTTCTTCTGCTTCTTCTGCTTCACCCTCCAGACTTCACCTTCTCCTTCTCTTTCTTCTGCTTCTTCTGATTCACCCTCCAGACTTCACCTTCTCCTTCTCCTTCTTCTGCTTCTTCTGCTGCGCCCTCCAGACTTCACCTTCTCCTTCTTCTCCTTCTGCTTCTTCTGCTTCATCCACCTGACTGCACCTTCTCCTTCTCCTTCTTCTACTTCTTCTGCTTCACCCCCCTGACTTCACCTTCTCCTTCTCCTTCTTCTGCTTCTTCAGATTCACCCTCCTAACGTCACCTTCTCCTTCTCCTTCTTCTCCTTCTTCTGATTCACCCTCCTGACTTCACCTTCTCCTTCTCCTTCTTCTGCTTCTTCTGATTCACCCTCCAGACTTCACCTTCTCCTTCTCCTTCTTCTGCTTCTTCTGATTCACCCTCCAGACTTCACCTTCTCCTTCTCCTTCTTCTACTTCTTCTGATTCACCCTCCAGACTTCACCTTCTCCTTCTCCTTCTTCTACTTCTTCTGATTCACCCTCCAGACGTCACCTTCTCCTTCTCCTTCTTCTGCTTCTTCTGATTCACCCTCCAGACTTCACCTTCTCCTTCTCCTTCTGCTGCTTCTTCTGATTCACCCTCCAGACTTCACCTTCTCCTTCTCCTTCTTCTGCTTCTTCTGATTCACCCTTCAGACTTCACCTTCTCCTTTTCCTTCTTCTGCTTCTTCTGATTCACCCTCCAGACCTCACCGTCTCCTTCTCCTTCTTCTACTTCTTCTGATTCACCCTCCAGACTTCATCTTCTCCTTCTCCTTCTTCTGCTTCTTCTGATTCACCCTCCAGACTTCACCTTCTCCTTCTCCTTCTTCTGCTTCTTCTGATTCACCCTCCAGACTTCGCCTTTTCCTTCTCCTTCTTCTACTTCTTCTGATTCACCCTCCAGACTTCACCTTCTCCTTCTCCTTCTTCTACTTCTTCTGATTCACCCTCCAGTCTTCACCTTCTCCTTCTCCTTCTTCTGCTTCTTCTGATTCACGCTCCAGACTTCACCTTCTCCTTCTCCTTCTTCTGCTTCTTCTGATTCACCCTCCTGACTTCACCTTCTCCTTCTCCTTCTTCTGCTTCTTCTGATTCACCCTCCAGACTTCACCTTCTCCTTCTCCTTCTTCTGCTTCTTCTGATTCACCCTCCAGACTTCACCTTCTCCTTCTCCTTCTTCTGCTTCTTCTGATTCACCCTCCAGACTTCACCTTCTCCTTCTCCTTCTTGTGCTTCTTCTGATTCACCCTCCAGACTTCACCTTCTCCTTCTCCTTCTTCTACTTCTTCTGATTCACCCTCCAGACTTCACCTTCTCCTTCTCCTTCTTCTGCTTCTTCTGATTCACCCTCCAGACTTCACCTTCTCCTTCTCCTTCGTCTACTTCTTCTGATTCACCCTCCAGACTACCCCTTCTCCTTCTCCTTCTTCTACTACTTCTGATTCACCCTCCTGACTTCACCTTCTCCTTCTCCTTCTTCTGCTTCTTCTGATTCACCCTCCAGACTTCACCTTCTCCTTCTCCTTCTTCTACTTCTTCTGATTCACCCTCCAGACTTCACCTTCTCCTTCTCCTTCTTCTACTTCTTCTGATTCACCCTCCAGACTTCACCTTCTCCTTCTCCTTCTCCTTCTTCTGCTTCCCCCTCCAGACTTCACCTTCTCCTTCTCCTTCTGCTGCTTCTTCTGCTAAGCCCTCCAGACTTCACCTTCTCCTTCTCCTTCTTCTGCTTCTTCTGCTTCACCCTCCTGACTTCACCTTCTCCTTCTCCTTCTTCTGCTTCCTCTGATTCACCCTCCTAACTTCACCTTCTCCTTCTCCTTCTTCTGCTTCTTCTGATTCACCCTCCAGACTTCACCTTCTCCTTCTCCTTCTTCTACTTCTTCTGATTCACCCTCCAGACTTCACCTTCTCCTTCTCCTTCTTCAACTTCTTCTGATTCACCCTCCAGACTTCACCTTCTCCTTCTCCTTCTTCTACTTCTTCTGCTTCTCCCTCCAGACTTCACCTTCTCCTTCTCCTTCTTCTGCTTCTTTTGATTCACACTCCAGACTTCACCTTATCCTTCTCCTTCTTCTACTTCTTCTGATTCACCCTCCAGACTTCACCTTCTCCTTCTACCTTCTTCTACTTCTTCTGATTCACCCTCCAGACTTCACCTTCTCCTTCTTCTTCTACTTCTTCTGATCCACCCTCCTGACTTCACCTTCTCCTTCTCCTTCTTCTGCTTCTTCTGCTTCACCCTCCAGACTTCTCCTTCTCCTTCTCCTTCTTCTGCTTCTTCTGCTTCACCCTCCAGACTTCACCTTCTCCTTCTCCTTCTTCTGCTTCTTCTGCTTCACCCTCCTGACTTCACCTTCTCCTTCTCCTTCTACTTCTTCTGATTCACCCTCCAGACTTCACCTTCTCCTTCTCCTTCTTCTGCTTCTTCTGCTTCACCCTCCAGACTTCACCTTCTCCTTCTCCTTCTTCTGCTTCTTCTGCTTCGCCCTCCAGACTTCACCTTCTCCTTCTCCTTCTTCTGCTTCTTCTGCTTCACCCTCCAGACTTCACCTTCTCCTTCTCCTTCTTCTGCTTCTTCTGCTTCACCCTCATGACTTCACCTTCTCATTTCTCCTTCTTCTACCTCTTCTGATTCACCCTCCAGACTTCACCTTCTCCTTCTCCTTCTTCTGCTTCTTCTGCTTCACCCTCCAGACTTCACCTTCTCCTTCTGCTTCTTCTGCTTCTTCTGCTGCGCCCTCCAGACTTCACCTTCTCCTTCTTCTTCTTCTGCTTCTTCTGCTTCATCCTCCTGACTTCACCTTCTCCTTCTCCTTCTTCTACTTCTTCTGCTTCACCCCCCTGACTTCACCTTCTCCTTCTCCTTCTTCTGCTTCTTCAGATTCACCCTCCTAACTTCACCTTCTCCTTCTCCTTCTTCTGCTTCTCCTGATTCACCCTCCTGACTTCACCTTCTCCTTCTCCTTCTTCTGCTTCTTCTGATTCACCCTCCAGACTTCACCTTCTCCTTCTACTTCTTCTGCTTCTTCTGATTCACCCTCCAGACTGCACCTTCTCCTTCTCCTTCTTCTACTTCTTCTGATTCACCCTCCAGACTTCACCTTCTCCTTCTCCTTCTTCTACGTCTTCTGATTCACCCTCCAGACTTCACCTTCTCCTTCTCCTTCTTCTGCTTCTTCTGATTCACCCTCCAGACTTCACCTTCTCCTTCTCCTTCTGCTGCTTCTTCTGCTTCTCCCTCCAGACTTCACCTTCTCCTTCTCCTTCTTCTGCTTCTTCTGATTCACCCTTCAGACTTCACCTTCTCCTTCTCCTTCTTCTGCTTCTTCTGATTCACCCTCCAGACCTCACCGTCTCCTTCTCCTTCTTCTACTTCTTCTGATTCACCCTCCAGACTTCATCTGCTCCTTCTCCTTCTTCTGCTTCTTCTGATTCACCCTCCAGACTTCACCTTCTCCTTCTCCTTCTTCTGCTTCTTCTGATTCACCCTGCAGACTTCGCCTTCTCCTTCTCCTTCTTCTCCTTCTTCTGATTCACCCTCCAGACTTCACCTTCTCCTTCTCCTTCTTCTACTTCTTCTGATTCACCCTCCAGTCTTCATCTTCTCCTTCTCCTTCTTCTGCTTCTTCTGATTCACCCTCCAGACTTCACCTTCTCCTTCTCCTTCTTCTGCTTCTTCTGATTCACCCTCCAGACTTCACCTTCTCCTTCTCCTTCGTCTACTTCTTCTGATTCACCCTCCAGACTACCCCTTCTCCTTCTCCTTCTTCTACTACTTCTGATTCACCCTCCTGACTTCACCTTCTCCTTCTCCTTCTTCTGCTTCTTCCGATTCACCCTCCAGACTTCACCTTCTCCTTCTCCTTCTTCTACTTCTTCTGATTCACCCTCCAGACTTCACCTTCTCCTTCTCCTTCTTCTACTTCTTCTGATTCACCCTCCAGACTTCACCTTCTCCTTCTCCTTCTCCTTCTTCTGCTTCACCCTCCAGACTTCACCTTCTCCTTCTCCTTCTGCTGCTTCTTCTGCTAAGCCCTCCAGACTTCACCTTCTCCTTCTCCTTCTTCTGCTTCTTCTGCTTCACCCTCCTGACTTCATCTTCTCCTTCTCCTTCTTCTGCTTCCTCTGATTCACCCTCCTAACTTCACCTTCTCCTTCTCCTTCTTCTGCTTCTTCTGATTCACCCTCCAGACTTCACCTTCTCCTTCTCCTTCTTCTACTTCTTCTGATTCACCCTCCAGACTTCACCTTCTCCTTCTCCTTCTTCAACTTCTTCTGATTCACCCTCCAGACTTCACCTTCTCCTTCTCCTTCTTTTACTTCTTCTGCTTCTCCCTCCAGACTTCACCTTCTCCTTCTCCTTCTTCTGCTTCTTTTGATTCACCCTCCAGACTTCACCTTATCCTTCTCCTTCTTCTACTTCTTCTGATTCACCCTCCAGACTTCACCTTCTCCTTCTACCTTCTTCTACTTCTTCTGATTCACCCTCCAGACTTCACCTTCTCCTTCTTCTTCTACTTCTTCTGATTCACCCTCCTGACTTCACCTTCTCCTTCTCCTTCTTCTGCTTCTTCTGCTTCACCCTCCAGACTTCTCCTTCTCCTTCTCCTTCTTCTGCTTCTTCTGCTTCACCCTCCAGACTTCACCTTCTCCTTCTCCTTCTTCTGCTTCTTCTGCTTCACCCTCCTGACTTCACCTTCTCCTTCTCCTTCTACTTCTTCTGATTCACCCTCCAGACTTCACCTTCTCCTTCTCCTTCTTCTGCTTCTTCTGCTTCACCCTCCAGACTTCACCTTCTCCTTCTCCTTCTTCTGCTTCTTCTGCTTCGCCCTCCAGACTTCACCTTCTCCTTCTCCTTCTTCTGCTTCTTCTGCTTCACCCTCCAGACTTCACCTTCTCCTTCTCCTTCTTCTGCTTCTTCTGCTTCTCCCTCATGACTTCACCTTCTCATTTCTCCTTCTGCTACCTCTTCTGATTCACCCTCCAGACTTCACCTTCTCCTTCTCCTTCTTCTGCTTCTTCTGCTTCACCCTCCAGACTTCACCTTCTCCTTCTGCTTCTTCTGCTTCTTCTGCTGCGCCCTCCAGACTTCACCTTCTCCTTCTTCTTCTTCTGCTTCTTCTGCTTCATCCTCCTGACTTCACCTTCTCCTTCTCCTTCTTCTACTTCTTCTGCTTCACCCTCCTAACTTCACCTTCTCCTTCTCCTTCTTCTGCTTCTCCTGATTCACCCTCCTGACTTCACCTTCTCCTTCTCCTTCTTCTGCTTCTTCTGATTCACCCTCCAGACTTCACCTTCTCCTTCTACTTCTTCTGCTTCTTCTGATTCACCCTCCAGACTGCACCTTCTCCTTCTCCTTCTTCTACTTCTTCTGATTCACCCTCCAGACTTCACCTTCTCCTTCTCCTTCTTCTACGTCTTCTGATTCACCCTCCAGACTTCACCTTCTCCTTCTCCTTCTTCTGCTTCTTCTGATTCACCCTCCAGACTTCACCTTCTCCTTCTCCTTCTGCTGCTTCTTCTGCTTCTCCCTCCAGACTTCACCTTCTCCTTCTCCTTCTTCTGCTTCTTCTGATTCACCCTTCAGACTTCACCTTCTCCTTCTCCTTCTTCTGCTTCTTCTGATTCACCCTCCAGACCTCACCGTCTCCTTCTCCTTCTTCTACTTCTTCTGATTCACCCTCCAGACTTCATCTGCTCCTTCTCCTTCTTCTGCTTCTTCTGATTCACCCTCCAGACTTCACCTTTTCCTTCTCCTTCTTCTGCTTCTTCTGATTCACCCTGCAGACTTCGCCTTCTCCTTCTCCTTCTTCTCCTTCTTCTGATTCACCCTCCAGACTTCACCTTCTCCTTCTCCTTCTTCTACTTCTTCTGATTCACCCTCCAGTCTTCATCTTCTCCTTCTCCTTCTTCTGCTTCTTCTGATTCACCCTCCAGACTTCACCTTCTCCTTCTCCTTCTTCTGCTTCTTCTGATTCACCCTCCTGACTTCACCTTCTCCTTCTCCTTCTTCTGCCTCTTCTGATTCACCCTCCAGACTTCACCTTCACCTCCTCCTTCTTCTGATTCACCCACCAGACTTCACCTTCTCCTTCTACTTCTGCTTCTTCTGATTCACCCTCCAGACTTCACCTTCTCCTTCTCCTTCTTCTGCTTCTTCTGATTCACCCTCCAGACTTCACCTTCTCCTTCTCCTTCTTCTACTTCTTCTGATTCACCCTCCAGACTTCACCTTCTCCTTCTCCTTCTCCTTCTTCTGCTTCACCCTCAAGACTTCACCTTCTCCTTCTCCTTCTGCTGCTTCTTCTGCTAAGCCCTCCAGACTTCACCTTCTCCTTCTCCTTCTTCTGCTTCTTCTGATTCACCCTCCAGACTTCATCTTCTCCTTCTCCTTCTTCTGCTTCTTCTGATTCACCCTCCAGACTTCACCTTCTCCTTCTCCTTCTTCTGCTTCTTCTGATTCACCCTCCAGACTTCACCTTCTCCTTCTCCTTATTCTGCTTCTTCTGATTCACCCTCCTAACTTCACCTTCTCCTTCTCCTTCTTCTGCTTCTTCTGATTCACCATCCAGACTTCACCTTCTCCTTCTCCTTCTTCTGCTTCTTCTGATTCACCCTCCAGACTTCACCTTCTCCTTCTCCTTCTTCTGCTTCTTCTGATTCACCCTCCAGACCTCACCTTCTCCTTCTCCTTCTTCTACTTCTTCTGATTCACACTCCAGACTTCATCTTCTCCTTCTCCTTCTTCTGCTTCTTCTGATTCACCCTCCAGACTTCACCTTCTCCTTCTCCTTCTTCTGCTTCTTCTGATTCACCCTCCAGACTTCACCTTCTCCTTCTCCTTCTTCTACTTCTTCTGATTCACCCTCCAGACTTCACCTTCTCCTTCTCCTTCTTCTACTTCTTCTGATTCACCCTCCAGTCTTCACAATCTCCTTCTCCTTCTTCTGCTTCTTCTGCTTCACCCTCCAGACTTCACCTTCTCCTTCTCTTTCTTCTGCTTCTTCTGATTCACCCTCCAGACTTCACCTTCTCCTTCTCCTTCTTCTGATTCTTCTGATTCACCCTCCAGACTTCACCTTCTCCTTCTCATTCTTCTACTTCTTCTGATTCACCCTCCTGACTTCACCTTCTCCTTCTCCTTCTTCTGCTTCTTCTGATTCACCCTCCAGACTTCACCTTCTCCTTCTCCTTCTTCTGCTTCTTCTGATTCACCCTGCAGACTACACCTTCTCCTTCTCCTTCTTCTACTTCTTCTGATTCACCCTCCAGACTTCACCTTCTCCTTCTCCTTCTTCTACTTCTTCTGATTCACCCTCCAGTCTTCACATTCTCCTTCTCCTTCTTCTGCTTCTTCTGCTTCACCCTCCAGACTTCACCTTCTCCTTCTACTTCTTCTGCTTCTTCTGATTCACCCTCCAGACTTCACCTTCTCCTTCTCCTTCTTCTGCTTCTTCTGATTCACCCTCCAGACTTCACCTTCTCCTTCTCCTTCTTCTGCTTCTTCTGATTCACCCTCCTGACTTCACCTTCTCCTTCTCCTTCTTCTGCTTCTTCTGATTCACCCTCCAGACTTCACCTTCTCCTTCTCCTTCTTCTGCTTCTTCTGATTCACCCTCCTAACTTCACCTTCTCCTTCTCCTTCTTCTGCTTCTTCTGATTCACCCTCCTGACTTCACCTTCTCCTTCTCCTTCTTCTGCTTCTTCTGATTCACCCTCCAGACTTCACCTTCTCCTTCTCCTTCTTCTGCTTCTTCTGATTCACCCTCCAGACTTCACCTTCTCCTTCTCCTTCTTCTGGTTCTTCTGATTCACCCTCCAGAGCTCACCTTCTCCTTCTCCTTCTTCTACTTCTTCTGATTCACCCTCCAGACTTCATCTTCTCCTTCTCCTTCTTCTGCTTCTTCTGATTCACCCTCCAGACTTCACCTTCTCCTTCTCCTTCTTCTGCTTCTTCTGATTCACCCTCCAGACTTCACCTTCTCCTTCTCCTTCTTCTGCTTCTTCTGATTCACCCTCCTAACTTCACCTTCTCCTTCTCCTTCTTCTGCTTCTTCTGATTCACCCTCCAGATTTCACCTTCTCCTTCTCCTTCTTCTGCTTCTTCTGATTCACCCTTCAGACTTCACCTTCTCCTTCTCCTTCTTCTGCTTCTTCTGATTCACCCTCCAGACCTCACCTTCTCCTTCTCCTTCTTCTACTTCTTCTGATTCACCCTCCAGACTTCATCTTCTCCTTCTCCTTCTTCTGCTTCTTCTGATTCACCCTCCAGACTTCACCTTCTCCTTCTCCTTCTTCTGCTTCTTCTGATTCACCCTCCAGACTTCACCTTCTCCTTCTCCTTCTTCTGCTTCTTCTGATTCACCCTCCAGACTTCACCTTCTCCTTCTCCTTCTTCTACTTCTTCTGATTCACCCTCCAGTCTTCACATTCTCCTTCTCCTTCTTCTGCTTCTTCTGCTTCACCCTCCAGACTTCACCTTCTCCTTCTCTTTCTTCTGCTTCTTCTGATTCACCCTCCAGACTTCACCTTCTCCTTCTCCTTCTTTTGATTCTTCTGATTCACCCTCCAGACTTCACCTTCTCCTTCTCATTCTTCTACTTCTTCTGATTCACCCTCCTGACTTCACCTTCTCCTTCTCCTTCTTCTGCTTCTTCTGATTCACCCTCCAGACTTCACCTTCTCCTTCTCCTTCTTCTGCTTCTTCTGATTCACCCTGCAGACTTCACCTTCTCCTTCTCCTTCTTCTACTTCTTCTGATTCACCCTCCAGACTTCACCTTCTCCTTCTCCTTCTTCTACTTCTTCTGATTCACCCTCCAGTCTTCACATTCTCCTTCTCCTTCTTCTGCTTCTTCTGCTTCACCCTCCAGACTTCACCTTCTCCTTCTCTTTCTTCTGCTTCTTCTGATTCACCCTTCAGACTTCACCTTCTCCTTCTCCTTCTTCTGCTTCTTCTGATCCACCCTCCAGACCTCACCGTCTCCTTCTCCTTCTTCTACTTCTTCTGATTCACCCTCCAGACTTCATCTTCTCCTTCTCCTTCTTCTGCTTCTTCTGATTCACCCTCCAGACTTCACCTTCTCCTTCTCCTTCTTCTGCTTCTTCTGATTCACCCTCCAGACTTCGCCTTCTCCTTCTCCTTCTTCTACTTCTTCTGATTCACCCTCCAGACTTCACCTTCTCCTTCTCCTTCTTCTACTTCTTCTGATTCACCCTCCAGTCTTCACCTTCTCCTTCTCCTTCTTCTGCTTCTTCTGATTCACGCTCCAGACTTCACCTTCTCCTTCTCCTTCTTCTGCTTCTTCTGATACACCCTCCTGACTTCACCTTCTCCTTCTCCTTCTTCTGCTTCTTCTGATTCACCCTCCAGACTTCACCTTCTCCTTCTCCTTCTTCTGATTCACCCTCCAGACTTCACCTTCTCCTTCTACTTCTTCTGCTTCTTCTGATTCACCCTCCAGACTTCACCTTCTCCTTCTCCTTCTTCTGCTTCTTCTGATTCACCCTCCAGACTTCACCTTCTCCTTCTCCTTCTTCTGCTTCTTCTGATTCACCCTCCTGACTTCACCTTCTCCTTCTCCTTCTTCTGCTTCTTCTGATTCACCCTCCAGACTACACCTTCTCCTTCTCCTTCTTCTGCTTCTTCTGATTCACCCTCCTAACTTCACCTTCTCCTTCTCCTTCTTCTGCTTCTTCTGATTCACCCTCCTGACTTCACCTTCTCCTTCTCCTTCTTCTGCTTCTTCTGATTCACCCTCCAGACTTCACCTTCTCCTTCTCCTTCTTCTGCTTCTTCTGATTCACCCTCCAGACTTCACCTTCTCCTTCTCCTTCTTCTGCTTCTTCTGATTCACCCTCCAGACCTCACCTTCTCCTTCTCCTTCTTCTACTTCTTCTGATTCACCCTCCAGACTTCATCTTCTCCTTCTCCTTCTTCTGCTTCTTCTGATTCACCCTCCAGACTTCACCTTCTCCTTCTCCTTCTTCTGCTTCTTCTGATTCACCCTCCAGACTTCACCTTCTCCTTCTCCTTCTTCTGCTTCTTCTGATTCACCCTCCTAACTTCACCTTCTCCTTCTCCTTCTTCTGCTTCTTCTGATTCACCCTCCAGACTTCACCTTCTCCTTCTCCTTCTTCTGCTTCTTCTGATTCACCCTCCAGACCTCACCTTCTCCTTCTCCTTCTTCTACTTCTTCTGATTCACACTCCAGACTTCATCTTCTCCTTCTCCTTCTTCTGCTTCTTCTGATTCACCCTCCAGACTTCACCTTCTCCTTCTCCTTCTTCTGCTTCTTCTGATTCACCCTCCAGACTTCACCTTCTCCTTCTCCTTCTTCTACTTCTTCTGATTCACCCTCCAGACTTCACCTTCTCCTTCTCCTTCTTCTACTTCTTCTGATTCACCCTCCAGTCTTCACATTCTCCTTCTCCTTCTTCTGCTTCTTCTGCTTCACCCTCCAGACTTCACCTTCTCCTTCTCTTTCTTCTGCTTCTTCTGATTCACCCTCCAGACTTCACCTTCTCCTTCTCCTTCTTCTGATTCTTCTGATTCACCCTCCAGACTTCACCTTCTCCTTCTCATTCTTCTACTTCTTCTGATTCACCCTCCTGACTTCACCTTCTCCTTCTGCTTCTTCTGCTTCTTCTGATCCACCCTCCAGACTTCACCATCTCCTTCTCCTTCTTCTGCTTCTTCTGATTCACCCTGCAGACTTCTCCTTCTCCTTCTCCTTCTTCTACTTCTTCTGATTCACCCTCCAGACTTCACCTTCTCCTTCTCCTTCTTCTACTTCTTCTGATTCACCCTCCAGTCTTCACATTCTCCTTCTCCTTCTTCTGCTTCTTCTGCTTCACCCTCCAGACTTCACCTTCTCCTTCTCTTTATTCTGCTTCTTCTGATTCACCCTCCAGACTTCACCTTCTCCTTCTCCTTCTTCTGATTCTTCTGATTCACCCTCCAGACTTCACCTTCTCCTTCTCATTCTTCTACTTCTTCTGATTCACCCTCCTGACTTCACCTTCTCCTTCTCCTTCTTCTACTTCTTCTGATTCACCCTCCAGACTTCACCTTCTCCTTCTCCTTCTTCTACTTCTTCTGATTCACCCTCCAGTCTTCACCTTCTCCTTCTCCTTCTTCTGCTTCTTCTGCTTCACCCTCCAGACTTCACCTTCTCCTTCTCTTTCTTCTGCTTCTTCTGATTCACCCTCCAGACTTCACCTTCTCCTTCTCCTTCTTCTGCTTCTTCTGCTGCGCCCTCCAGACTTCACCTTCTCCTTCTTCTTCTTCTGCTTCTTCTGCTTCATCCTCCTGACTTCACCTTCTCCTTCTCCTTCTTCTACTTCTTCTGCTTCACCCCCCTGACTTCACCTTCTCCTTCTCCTTCTTCTGCTTCTTCAGATTCACCCTCCTAACGTCACCTTCTCCTTCTCCTTATTCTGCTTCTTCTGATTCACCCTCCTGACTTCACCTTCTCCTTCGCCTTCTTCTGCTTCTTCTGATTCACCCTCCAGACTTCACCTTCTCCTTCTCCTTCTTCTGCTTCTTCTGATTCACCCTCCAGACTTCACCTTCTCCTTCTCCTTCTTCTACTTCTTCTGTTTCACCCTCCAGACTTCACCTTCTCCTTCTCCTTCTTCTACTTCTTCTGATTCACCCTCCAGACTTCACCTTCTCCTTCTCCTTCTTCTGCTTCTTCTGATTCACCCTCCAGACTTCACCTTCTCCTTCTCCTTCTGCTGCTTCTTCTGATTCACCCTCCAGACTTCACCTTCTCCTTCTCCTTCTTCTGCTTCTTCTGATTCACCCTTCAGACTTCACCTTCTCCTTCTCCTTCTTCTGCTTCTTCTGATTCACCCTCCAGACCTCACCGTCTCCTTCTCCTTCTTCTACTTCTTCTGATTCACCCTCCAGACTTCATCTTCTCCTTCTCCTTCTTCTGCTTCTTCTGATTCACCCTCCAGACTTCACCTTCTCCTTCTCCTTCTTCTGCTTCTTCTGATTCACCCTCCAGACTTCGCCTTTTCCTTCTCCTTCTTCTACTTCTTCTGATTCACCCTCCAGACTTCACCTTCTCCTTCTCCTTCTTCTACTTCTTCTGATTCACCCTCCAGTCTTCACCTTCTCCTTCTCCTTCTTCTGCTTATTCTGATTCACGCTCCAGACTTCACCTTCTCCTTCTCCTTCTTCTGCTTCTTCTGATTCACCCTCCTGACTTCACCTTCTCCTTCTCCTTCTTCTGCTTCTTCTGATTCACCCTCCAGACTTCACCTTCTCCTTCTCCTTCTTCTGCTTCTTCTGATTCACCCTCCAGACTTCACCTTCTCCTTCTCCTTCTTCTGCTTCTTCTGATTCACCCTCCAGACTTCACCTTCTCCTTCTCCTTCTTGTGCTTCTTCTGATTCACCCTCCAGACTTCACCTTCTCCTTCTCCTTCTTCTACTTCTTCTGATTCACCCTCCAGACTTCACCTTCTCCTTCTCTTTCTTCTGCTTCTTCTGATTCACCCTCCAGACTTCACCTTCTCCTTCTCCTTCGTCTACTTCTTCTGATTCACCCTCCAGACTACCCCTTCTCCTTCTCCTTCTTCTACTACTTCTGATTCACCCTCCTGACTTCACCTTCTCCTTCTCCTTCTTCTGCTTCTTCTGATTCACCCTCCAGACTTCGCCTTTTCCTTCTCCTTCTTCTACTTCTTCTGATTCACCCTCCAGACTTCACCTTCTCCTTCTCCTTCTTCTACTTCTTCTGATTCACCCTCCAGTCTTCACCTTCTCCTTCTCCTTCTTCTGCTTCTTCTGATTCACGCTCCAGACTTCACCTTCTCCTTCTCCTTCTTCTGCTTCTTCTGATTCACCCTCCTGACTTCACCTTCTCCTTCTCCTTCTTCTGCTTCTTCTGATTCACCCTCCAGACTTCACCTTCTCCTTCTCCTTCTTCTGCTTCTTCTGATTCACCCTCCAGACTTCACCTTCTCCTTCTCCTTCTTCTGCTTCTTCTGATTCACCCTCCAGACTTCACCTTCTCCTTCTTCTTCTTGTGCTTCTTCTGAATCACCCTCCAGACTTCACCTTCTCCTTCTCCTTCTTCTACTTCTTCTGATTCACCCTCCAGACTTCACCTTCTCCTTCTCCTTCTTCTGCTTCTTCTGATTCACCCTCCAGACTTCACCTTCTCCTTCTCCTTCATCTACTTCTTCTGATTCACCCTCCAGACTACCCCTTCTCCTTCTCCTTCTTCTACTACTTCTGATTCACCCTCCTGACTTCACCTTCTCCTTCTCCTTCTTCTGCTTCTTCTGATTCACCCTCCAGACTTCACCTTCTCCTTCTCCTTCTTCTACTTCTTCTGATTCACCCTCCAGACTTCACCTTCTCCTTCTCCTTCTTCTACTTCTTCTGATTCACCCTCCAGACTTCACCTTCTCCTTCTCCTTCTCCTTCTTCTGCTTCACCCTCCAGACTTCACCTTCTCCTTCTCCTTCTTCTGCTTCTTCTGCTAAGCCCTCCAGACTTCACCTTCTCCTTCTCCTTCTCCTTCTTCTGCTTCACCCTCCAGACTTCACCTTCTCCTTCTCCTTCTTCTGCTTCTTCTGCTAAGCCCTCCAGACTTCACCTTCTCCTTCTCCTTCTTCTGCTTCTTCTGCTTCACCCTCCAGACTTCACCTTCACCTTCTCTTTCTTCTGCTTCTTCTGATTCACCCTCCAGACTTCACCTTCTCCTTCTCCTTCTTCTGATTCTTCTGATTCACCCTCCAGACTTCACCTTCTCCTTCTCATTCTTCTACTTCTTCTGATTCACCCTCCTGACTTCACCTTCTCCTTCTCCTTCTTCTACTTCTTCTGATTCACCCTCCAGACTTCACCTTCTCCTTCTCCTTCTTCTACTTCTTCTGATTCACCCTCCAGTCTTCACCTTGTCCTTCTCCTTCTTCTGCTTCTTCTGCTTCACCCTCCAGACTTCACCTTCTCCTTCTCTTTCTTCTGCTTCTTCTGATTCACCCTCCAGACTTCACCTTCTCCTTCTCCTTCTTCTGCTTCTTCTGCTGCGCCCTCCAGACTTCACCTTCTCCTTCTTCTCCTTCTGCTTCTTCTGCTTCATCCACCTGACTGCACCTTCTCCTTCTCCTTCTTCTACTTCTTCTGCTTCACCCCCCTGACTTCACCTTCTCCTTCTCCTTCTTCTGCTTCTTCAGATTCACCCTCCTAACGTCACCTTCTCCTTCTCCTTCTTCTCCTTCTTCTGATTCACCCTCCTGACTTCACCTTCTCCTTCTCCTTCTTCTGCTTCTTCTGATTCACCCTCCAGACTTCACCTTCTCCTTCTCCTTCTTCTGCTTCTTCTGATTCACCCTCCAGACTTCACCTTCTCCTTCTCCTTCTTCTACTTCTTCTGATTCACCCTCCAGACTTCACCTTCTCCTTCTCCTTCTTCTACTTCTTCTGATTCACCCTCCAGACGTCACCTTCTCCTTCTCCTTCTTCTGCTTCTTCTGATTCACCCTCCAGACTTCACCTTCTCCTTCTCTTTCTGCTGCTTCTTCTGATTCACCCTCCAGACTTCACCTTCTCCTTCTCCTTCTTCTGCTTCTTCTGATTCACCCTTCAGACTTCACCTTCTCCTTTTCCTTCTTCTGCTTCTTCTGATTCACCCTCCAGACCTCACCGTCTCCTTCTCCTTCTTCTACTTCTTCTGATTCACCCTCCAGACTTCATCTTCTCCTTCTCCTTCTTCTGCTTCTTCTGATTCACCCTCCAGACTTCACCTTCTCCTTCTCCTTCTTCTGCTTCTTCTGATTCACCCTCCAGACTTCGCCTTTTCCTTCTCCTTCTTCTACTTCTTCTGATTCACCCTCCAGACTTCACCTTCTCCTTCTCCTTCTTCTACTTCTTCTGATTCACCCTCCAGTCTTCACCTTCTCCTTCTCCTTCTTCTGCTTCTTCTGATTCACGCTCCAGACTTCACCTTCTCCTTCTCCTTCTTCTGCTTCTTCTGATTCACCCTCCTGACTTCACCTTCTCCTTCTCCTTCTTCTGCTTCTTCTGATTCACCCTCCAGACTTCACCTTCTCCTTCTCCTTCTTCTGCTTCTTCTGATTCACCCTCCAGACTTCACCTTCTCCTTCTCCTTCTTCTGCTTCTTCTGATTCACCCTCCAGACTTCACCTTCTCCTTCTCCTTCTTGTGCTTCTTCTGATTCACCCTCCAGACTTCACCTTCTCCTTCTCCTTCTTCTACTTCTTCTGATTCACCCTCCAGACTTCACCTTCTCCTTCTCCTTCTTCTGCTTCTTCTGATTCACCCTCCAGACTTCACCTTCTCCTTCTCCTTCGTCTACTTCTTCTGATTCACCCTCCAGACTACCCCTTCTCCTTCTCCTTCTTCTACTACTTCTGATTCACCCTCCTGACTTCACCTTCTCCTTCTCCTTCTTCTGCTTCTTCTGATTCACCCTCCAGACTTCACCTTCTCCTTCTCCTTCTTCTACTTCTTCTGATTCACCCTCCAGACTTCAACTTCTCCTTCTCCTTCTTCTACTTCTTCTGATTCACCCTCCAGACTTCACCTTCTCCTTCTCCTTCTCCTTCTTCTGCTTCACCCTCCAGACTTCACCTTCTCCTTCTCCTTCAGCTGCTTCTTCTGCTAAGCCCTCCAGACTTCACCTTCTCCTTCTCCTTCTTCTGCTTCTTCTGCTTCACCCTCCTGACTTCACCTTCTCCTTCTCCTTCTTCTGCTTCCTCTGATTCACCCTCCTAACTTCACCTTCTCCTTCTCCTTCTTCTGCTTCTTCTGATTCACCCTCCAGACTTCACCTTCTCCTTCTCCTTCTTCTACTTCTTCTGATTCACCCTCCAGACTTCACCTTCTCCTTCTCCTTCTTCAACTTCTTCTGATTCACCCTCCAGACTTCACCTTCTCCTTCTCCTTCTTCTACTTCTTCTGCTTCTCCCTCCAGACTTCACCTTCTCCTTCTCCTTCTTCTGCTTCATTTGATTCACCCTCCAGACTTCACCTTATCCTTCTCCTTCTTCTACTTCTTCTGATTCACCCTCCAGACTTCACCTTCTCCTTCTACCTTCTTCTACTTCTTCTGATTCACCCTCCAGACTTCACCTTCTCCTTCTTCTTCTACTTCTTCTGATTCACCCTCCTGACTTCACCTTCTCCTTCTCCTTCTTCTGCTTCTTCTGCTTCACCCTCCAGACTTCTCCTTCTCCTTCTCCTTCTTCTGCTTCTTCTGCTTCACCCTCCAGACTTCACCTTCTCCTTCTCCTTCTTCTGCTTCTTCTGTTTCACCCTCCTGACTTCACCTTCTCCTTCTCCTTCTACTTCTTCTGATTCACCCTCCAGACTTCACCTTCTCCTTCTCCTTCTTCTGCTTCTTCTGCTTCACCCTCCAGACTTCACCTTCTCCTTCTCCTTCTTCTGCTTCTTCTGCTTCGCCCTCCAGACTTCACCTTCTCCTTCTCCTTCTTCTGCTTCTTCTGCTTCACCCTCCAGACTTCACCTTCTCCTTCTCCTTCTTCTGCTTCTTCTGCTTCACCCTCATGACTTCACCTTCTCATTTCTCCTTCTTCTACCTCTTCTGATTCACCCTCCAGACTTCACCTTCTCCTTCTCCTTCTTCTGCTTCTTCTGCTTCACCCTCCAGACTTCACCTTCTCCTTCTGCTTCTTCTGCTTCTTCTGCTGCGCCCTCCAGACTTCACCTTCTCCTTCTTCTTCTTCTGCTTCTTCTGCTTCATCCTCCTGACTTCACCTTCTCCTTCTCCTTCTTCTACTTCTTCTGCTTCACCCCCCTGACTTCACCTTCTCCTTCTCCTTCTTCTGCTTCTTCAGATTCACCCTCCTAACTTCACCTTCTCCTTCTCCTTCTTCTGCTTCTCCTGATTCACCCTCCTGACTTCACCTTCTCCTTCTCCTTCTTCTGCTTCTTCTGATTCACCCTCCAGACTTCACCTTCTCCTTCTACTTCTTCTGCTTCTTCTGATTCACCCTCCAGACTGCACCTTCTCCTTCTCCTTCTTCTACTTCTTCTGATTCACCCTCTAGACTTCACCTTCTCCTTCTCCTTCTTCTACGTCTTCTGATTCACCCTCCAGACTTCACCTTCTCCTTCTCCTTCTTCTGCTTCTTCTGATTCACCCTCCAGACTTCACCTTCTCCTTCTCCTTCTGCTGCTTCTTCTGCTTCTCCCTCCAGACTTCACCTTCTCCTTCTCCTTCTTCTGCTTCTTCTGATTCACCCTTCAGACTTCACCTTCTCCTTCTCCTTCTTCTGCTTCTTCTGATTCACCCTCCAGACCTCACCGTCTCCTTCTCCTTCTTCTACTTCTTCTGATTCACCCTCCAGACTTCATCTGCTCCTTCTCCTTCTTCTGCTTCTTCTGATTCACCCTCCAGACTTCACCTTCTCCTTCTCCTTCTTCTGCTTCTTCTGATTCACCCTGCAGACTTCGCCTTCTCCTTCTCCTTCTTCTCCTTCTTCTGATTCACCCTCCAGACTTCACCTTCTCCTTCTCCTTCTTCTACTTCTTCTGATTCACCCTCCAGTCTTCATCTTCTCCTTCTCCTTCTTCTGCTTCTTCTGATTCACCCTCCAGACTTCACCTTCTCCTTCTCCTTCTTCTGCTTCTTCTGATTCACCCTCCAGACTTCACCTTCTCCTTCTCCTTCGTCTACTTCTTCTGATTCACCCTCCAGACTACCCCTTCTCCTTCTCCTTCTTCTACTACTTCTGATTCACCCTCCTGACTTCACCTTCTCCTTCTCCTTCTTCTGCTTCTTCTGATTCACCCTCCAGACTTCACCTTCTCCTTCTCCTTCTTCTACTTCTTCTGATTCACCCTCCAGACTTCACCTTCTCCTTCTCCTTCTTCTACTTCTTCTGATTCACCCTCCAGACTTCACCTTCTCCTTCTCCTTCTCCTTCTTCTGCTTCACCCTCCAGACTTCACCTTCTCCTTCTCCTTCTGCTGCTTCTTCTGCTAAGCCCTCCAGACTTCACCTTCTCCTTCTTCTTCTTCTGCTTCTTCTGCTTCACCCTCCTGACTTCACCTTCTCCTTCTCCTTCTTCTGCTTCCTCTGATTCACCCTCCTAACTTCACCTTCTCCTTCTCCTTCTTCTGCTTCTTCTGATTCACCCTCCAGACTTCACCTTCTCCTTCTCCTTCTTCTACTTCTTCTGATTCACCCTCCAGACTTCACCTTCTCCTTCTCCTTCTTCAACTTCTTCTGATTCACCCTCCAGACTTCACCTTCTCCTTCTCCTTCTTTTACTTCTTCTGCTTCTCCCTCCAGACTTCACCTTCTCCTTCTCCTTCTTCTGCTTCTTTTGATTCACCCTCCAGACTTCACCTTATCCTTCTCCTTCTTCTACTTCTTCTGATTCACCCTCCAGACTTCACCTTCTCCTTCTACCTTCTTCTACTTCTTCTGATTCACCCTCCAGACTTCACCTTCTCCTTCTTCTTCTACTTCTTCTGATTCACCCTCCTGACTTCACCTTCTCCTTCTCCTTCTTCTGCTTCTTCTGCTTCACCCTCCAGACTTCTCCTTCTCCTTCTCCTTCTTCTGCTTCTTCTGCTTCACCCTCCAGACTTCACCTTCTCCTTCTCCTTCATCTGCTTCTTCTGCTTCACCCTCCTGACTTCTCCTTCTCCTTCTCCTTCTACTTCTTCTGATTCACCCTCCAGACTTCACCTTCTCCTTCTCCTTCTTCTGCTTCTTCTGCTTCACCCTCCAGACTTCACCTTCTCCTTCTCCTTCTTCTGCTTCTTCTGCTTCACCCTCCAGACTTCACCTTCTCCTTCTCCTTCTTCTGCTTCTTCTGCTTCACCCTCATGACTTCACCTTCTCATTTCTCCTTCTTCTACCTCTTCTGATTCACCCTCCAGACTTCACCTTCTCCTTCTCCTTCTTCTGCTTCTTCTGATTCACCCTCCAGACTTCACCTTCTCCTTCTGCTTCTTCTGCTTCTTCTGCTGCGCCCTCCAGACTTCACCTTCTCCTTCTTCTTCTTCTGCTTCTTCTGCTTCATCCTCCTGACTTCACCTTCTCCTTCTCCTTCTTCTACTTCTTCTGCTTCACCCCCCTGACTTCACCTTCTCCTTCTCCTTCTTCTGCTTCTTCAGATTCACCCTCCTAACTTCACCTTCTCCTTCTCCTTCTTCTGCTTCTCCTGATTCACCCTCCTGACTTCACCTTCTCCTTCTCCTTCTTCTGCTTCTTCTGATTCACCCTCCAGACTTCACCTTCTCCTTCTACTTCTTCTGCTTCTTCTGATTCACCCTCCAGACTGCACCTTCTCCTTCTCCTTCTTCTACTTCTTCTGATTCACCCTCCAGACTTCACCTTCTCCTTCTCCTTCTTCTACGTCTTCTGATTCACCCTCCAGACTTCACCTTCTCCTTCTCCTTCTTCTGCTTCTTCTGATTCACCCTCCAGACTTCACCTTCTCCTTCTCCTTCTGCTGCTTCTTCTGCTTCTCCCTCCAGACTTCACCTTCTCCTTCTCCTTCTTCTGCTTCTTCTGATTCACCCTTCAGACTTCACCTTCTCCTTCTCCTTCTTCTGCTTCTTCTGATTCACCCTCCAGACCTCACCGTCTCCTTCTCCTTCTTCTACTTCTTCTGATTCACCCTCCAGGCTTCATCTGCTCCTTCTCCTTCTTCTGCTTCTTCTGATTCACCCTCCAGACTTCACCTTCTCCTTCTCCTTCTTCTGCTTCTTCTGATTCACCCTGCAGACTTCGCCTTCTCCTTCTCCTTCTTCTCCTTCTTCTGATTCACCCTCCAGACTTCACCTTCTCCTTCTCCTTCTTCTACTTCTTCTGATTCACCCTCCAGTCTTCATCTTCTCCTTCTCCTTCTTCTGCTTCTTCTGATTCACCCTCCAGACTTCACCTTCTCCTTCTCCTTCTTCTGCTTCTTCTGATTCACCCTCCTGACTTCACCTTCTCCTTCTCCTTCTTCTGCCTCTTCTGATTCACCCTCCAGACTTCACCTTCTCCTCCTCCTTCTTCTGATTCACCCACCAGACTTCACCTTCTCCTTCTACTTCTGCTTCTTCTGATTCACCCTCCAGACTTCACCTTCTCCTTCTCCTTCTTCTGCTTCTTCTGATTCACCCTCCAGACTTCACCTTCTCCTTCTCCTTCTTCTACTTCTTCTGATTCACCCTCCAGACTTCACCTTCTCCTTCTCCTTCTCCTTCTTCTGCTTCACCCTCCAGACTTCACCTTCTCCTTCTCCTTCTGCTGCTTCTTCTGCTAAGCCCTCCAGACTTCACCTTCTCCTTCTCCTTCTTCTGCTTCTTCTGCTTCACCCTCCTGACTTCACCTTCTCCTTCTCCTTCTTCTGCTTCCTCTGATTCACCCTCCTAACTTCACCTTCTCCTTCTCCTTCTTCTGCTTCTTCTGATTCACCCTCCAGACTTCACCTTCTCCTTCTCCTTCTTCTACTTCTTCTGATTCACCCTCCAGACTTCACCTTCTCCTTCTCCTTCTTCAACTTCTTCTGATTCACCCTCCAAACTTCACCTTCTCCTTCTCCTTCTTCTACTTCTTCTGCTTCTCCCTCCAGACTTCACCTTCTCCTTCTCCTTCTTCTGCTTCTTTTGATTCACCCTCCAGACTTCGCCTTATCCTTCTCCTTCTTCTACTTCTTCTGATTCACCCTCCAGACTTCACCTTCTCCTTCTACCTTCTTCTACTTCTTCTGATTCACCCTCCAGACTTCACCTTCTCCTTCTTCTTCTACTTCTTCTGATTCACCCTCCTGACTTCACCTTCTCCTTCTCCTTCTTGTGCTTCTTCTGCTTCACCCTCCAGACTTCACCTTCTCCTTCTCCTTCTTCTGCTTCTTCTGCTTCACCCTCCAGACTTCACCTTCTCCTTCTCCTTCTTCTGCTTCTTCTGCTTCACCCTCCTGACTTCACCTTCTCCTTCTCCTTCTACTTCTTCTGATTCACCCTCCAGACTTCACCTTCTCCTTCTCCTTCTTCTGCTTCTTCTGCTTCACCCTCCAGACTTCACCTTCTCCTTCTCCTTCTTCTGCTTCTTCTGCTTCGCCCTCCAGACTTCACCTTCTCCTCCTCCTTCTTCTGCTTCTTCTGCTTCACCCTCCAGACTTCACCTTCTCCTTCTCCTTCTTCTGCTTCTTCTGCTTCACCCTCATGACTTCACCTTCTCCTTCTCCTTCTTCTACTTCTTCTGATTCACCCTCCAGACTTCACCTTCTCCTTCTCCTTCTTCTGCTTCTTCTGATTCACCCTCCAGACTTCACCTTCTCCTTCTCCTTCATCTACTTCTTCTGATTCACCCTCCAGACTACCCCTTCTCCTTCTCCTTCTTCTACTACTTCTGATTCACCCTCCTGACTTCACCTTCTCCTTCTCCTTCTTCTGCTTCTTCTGATTCACCCTCCAGACTTCACCTTCTCCTTCTCCTTCTTCTACTTCTTCTGATTCACCCTCCAGACTTCACCTTCTCCTTCTCCTTCTTCTACTTCTTCTGATTCACCCTCCAGACTTCACCTTCTCCTTCTCCTTCTCCTTCTTCTGCTTCACCCTCCAGACTTCACCTTCTCCTTCTCCTTCTTCTGCTTCTTCTGCTAAGCCCTCCAGACTTCACCTTCTCCTTCTCCTTCTCCTTCTTCTGCTTCACCCTCCAGACTTCACCTTCTCCTTCTCCTTCTTCTGCTTCTTCTGCTAAGCCCTCCAGACTTCACCTTCTCCTTCTCCTTCTTCTGCTTCTTCTGCTTCACCCTCCAGACTTCACCTTCTCCTTCTCCTTCTTCTACTTCTTCTGATTCACCCTCCAGCCTTCACATTCTCCTTCTCCTTCTTCTGCTTCTTCTGCTTCACCCTCCAGACTTCACCTTCACCTTCTCTTTCTTCTGCTTCTTCTGATTCACCCTCCAGACTTCACCTTCTCCTTCTCCTTCTTCTGATTCTTCTGATTCACCCTCCAGACTTCACCTTCTCCTTCTCATTCTTCTACTTCTTCTGATTCACCCTCCTGACTTCACCTTCTCCTTCTCCTTCTTCTACTTCTTCTGATTCACCCTCCAGACTTCACCTTCTCCTTCTCCTTCTTCTACTTCTTCTGATTCACCCTCCAGTCTTCACCTTGTCCTTCTCCTTCTTCTGCTTCTTCTGCTTCACCCTCCAGACTTCACCTTCTCCTTCTCTTTCTTCTGCTTCTTCTGATTCACCCTCCAGACTTCACCTTCTCCTTCTCCTTCTTCTGCTTCTTCTGCTGCGCCCTCCAGACTTCACCTTCTCCTTCTTCTCCTTCTGCTTCTTCTGCTTCATCCACCTGACTGCACCTTCTCCTTCTCCTTCTTCTACTTCTTCTGCTTCACCCCCCTGACTTCACCTTCTCCTTCTCCTTCTTCTGCTTCTTCAGATTCACCCTCCTAACGTCACCTTCTCCTTCTCCTTCTTCTCCTTCTTCTGATTCACCCTCCTGACTTCACCTTCTCCTTCTCCTTCTTCTGCTTCTTCTGATTCACCCTCCAGACTTCACCTTCTCCTTCTCCTTCTTCTGCTTCTTCTGATTCACCCTCCAGACTTCACCTTCTCCTTCTCCTTCTTCTACTTCTTCTGATTCACCCTCCAGACTTCACCTTCTCCTTCTCCTTCTTCTACTTCTTCTGATTCACCCTCCAGACGTCACCTTCTCCTTCTCCTTCTTCTGCTTCTTCTGATTCACCCTCCAGACTTCACCTTCTCCTTCTCTTTCTGCTGCTTCTTCTGATTCACCCTCCAGACTTCACCTTCTCCTTCTCCTTCTTCTGCTTCTTCTGATTCACCCTTCAGACTTCACCTTCTCCTTTTCCTTCTTCTGCTTCTTCTGATTCACCCTCCAGACCTCACCGTCTCCTTCTCCTTCTTCTACTTCTTCTGATTCACCCTCCAGACTTCATCTTCTCCTTCTCCTTCTTCTGCTTCTTCTGATTCACCCTCCAGACTTCACCTTCTCCTTCTCCTTCTTCTGCTTCTTCTGATTCACCCTCCAGACTTCGCCTTTTCCTTCTCCTTCTTCTACTTCTTCTGATTCACCCTCCAGACTTCACCTTCTCCTTCTCCTTCTTCTACTTCTTCTGATTCACCCTCCAGTCTTCACCTTCTCCTTCTCCTTCTTCTGCTTCTTCTGATTCACGCTCCAGACTTCACCTTCTCCTTCTCCTTCTTCTGCTTCTTCTGATTCACCCTCCTGACTTCACCTTCTCCTTCTCCTTCTTCTGCTTCTTCTGATTCACCCTCCAGACTTCACCTTCTCCTTCTCCTTCTTCTGCTTCTTCTGATTCACCCTCCAGACTTCACCTTCTCCTTCTCCTTCTTCTGCTTCTTCTGATTCACCCTCCAGACTTCACCTTCTCCTTCTCCTTCTTGTGCTTCTTCTGATTCACCCTCCAGACTTCACCTTCTCCTTCTCCTTCTTCTACTTCTTCTGATTCACCCTCCAGACTTCACCTTCTCCTTCTCCTTCTTCTGCTTCTTCTGATTCACCCTCCAGACTTCACCTTCTCCTTCTCCTTCGTCTACTTCTTCTGATTCACCCTCCAGACTACCCCTTCTCCTTCTCCTTCTTCTACTACTTCTGATTCACCCTCCTGACTTCACCTTCTCCTTCTCCTTCTTCTGCTTCTTCTGATTCACCCTCCAGACTTCACCTTCTCCTTCTCCTTCTTCTACTTCTTCTGATTCACCCTCCAGACTTCACCTTCTCCTTCTCCTTCTTCTACTTCTTCTGATTCACCCTCCAGACTTCACCTTCTCCTTCTCCTTCTCCTTCTTCTGCTTCACCCTCCAGACTTCACCTTCTCCTTCTCCTTCAGCTGCTTCTTCTGCTAAGCCCTCCAGACTTCACCTTCTCCTTCTCCTTCTTCTGCTTCTTCTGCTTCACCCTCCTGACTTCACCTTCTCCTTCTCCTTCTTCTGCTTCCTCTGATTCACCCTCCTAACTTCACCTTCTCCTTCTCCTTCTTCTGCTTCTTCTGATTCACCCTCCAGACTTCACCTTCTCCTTCTCCTTCTTCTACTTCTTCTGATTCACCCTCCAGACTTCACCTTCTCCTTCTCCTTCTTCAACTTCTTCTGATTCACCCTCCAGACTTCACCTTCTCCTTCTCCTTCTTCTACTTCTTCTGCTTCTCCCTCCAGACTTCACCTTCTCCTTCTCCTTCTTCTGCTTCATTTGATTCACCCTCCAGACTTCACCTTATCCTTCTCCTTCTTCTACTTCTTCTGATTCACCCTCCAGACTTCACCTTCTCCTTCTACCTTCTTCTACTTCTTCTGATTCACCCTCCAGACTTCACCTTCTCCTTCTTCTTCTACTTCTTCTGATTCACCCTCCTGACTTCACCTTCTCCTTCTCCTTCTTCTGCTTCTTCTGCTTCACCCTCCAGACTTCTCCTTCTCCTTCTCCTTCTTCTGCTTCTTCTGCTTCACCCTCCAGACTTCACCTTCTCCTTCTCCTTCTTCTGCTTCTTCTGTTTCACCCTCCTGACTTCACCTTCTCCTTCTCCTTCTACTTCTTCTGATTCACCCTCCAGACTTCACCTTCTCCTTCTCCTTCTTCTGCTTCTTCTGCTTCACCCTCCAGACTTCACCTTCTCCTTCTCCTTCTTCTGCTTCTTCTGCTTCGCCCTCCAGACTTCACCTTCTCCTTCTCCTTCTTCTGCTTCTTCTGCTTCACCCTCCAGACTTCACCTTCTCCTTCTCCTTCTTCTGCTTCTTCTGCTTCACCCTCATGACTTCACCTTCTCATTTCTCCTTCTTCTACCTCTTCTGATTCACCCTCCAGACTTCACCTTCTCCTTCTCCTTCTTCTGCTTCTTCTGCTTCACCCTCCAGACTTCACCTTCTCCTTCTGCTTCTTCTGCTTCTTCTGCTGCGCCCTCCAGACTTCACCTTCTCCTTCTTCTTCTTCTGCTTCTTCTGCTTCATCCTCCTGACTTCACCTTCTCCTTCTCCTTCTTCTACTTCTTCTGCTTCACCCCCCTGACTTCACCTTCTTCTTCTCCTTCTTCTGCTTCTTCAGATTCACCCTCCTAACTTCACCTTCTCCTTCTCCTTCTTCTGCTTCTCCTGATTCACCCTCCTGACTTCACCTTCTCCTTCTCCTTCTTCTGCTTCTTCTGATTCACCCTCCAGACTTCACCTTCTCCTTCTACTTCTTCTGCTTCTTCTGATTCACCCTCCAGACTGCACCTTCTCCTTCTCCTTCTTCTACTTCTTCTGATTCACCCTCTAGACTTCACCTTCTCCTTCTCCTTCTTCTACGTCTTCTGATTCACCCTCCAGACTTCACCTTCTCCTTCTCCTTCTTCTGCTTCTTCTGATTCACCCTCCAGACTTCACCTTCTCCTTCTCCTTCTGCTGCTTCTTCTGCTTCTCCCTCCAGACTTCACCTTCTCCTTCTCCTTCTTCTGCTTCTTCTGATTCACCCTTCAGACTTCACCTTCTCCTTCTCCTTCTTCTGCTTCTTCTGATTCACCCTCCAGACCTCACCGTCTCCTTCTCCTTCTTCTACTTCTTCTGATTCACCCTCCAGACTTCATCTGCTCCTTCTCCTTCTTCTGCTTCTTCTGATTCACCCTCCAGACTTCACCTTCTCCTTCTCCTTCTTCTGCTTCTTCTGATTCACCCTGCAGACTTCGCCTTCTCCTTCTCCTTCTTCTCCTTCTTCTGATTCACCCTCCAGACTTCACCTTCTCCTTCTCCTTCTTCTACTTCTTCTGATTCACCCTCCAGTCTTCATCTTCTCCTTCTCCTTCTTCTGCTTCTTCTGATTCACCCTCCAGACTTCACCTTCTCCTTCTCCTTCTTCTGCTTCTTCTGATTCACCCTCCAGACTTCACCTTCTCCTTCTCCTTCGTCTACTTCTTCTGATTCACCCTCCAGACTACCCCTTCTCCTTCTCCTTCTTCGACTACTTCTGATTCACCCTCCTGACTTCACCTTCTCCTTCTCCTTCTTCTGCTTCTTCTGATTCACCCTCCAGACTTCACCTTCTCCTTCTCCTTCTTCTACTTCTTCTGATTCACCCTCCAGACTTCACCTTCTCCTTCTCCTTCTTCTACTTCTTCTGATTCACCCTCCAGACTTCACCTTCTCCTTCTCCTTCTCCTTCTTCTGCTTCACCCTCCAGACTTCACCTTCTCCTTCTCCTTCTGCTGCTTCTTCTGCTAAGCCCTCCAGACTTCACCTTCTCCTTCTCCTTCTTCTGCTTCTTCTGCTTCACCCTCCTGACTTCACCTTCTCCTTCTCCTTCTTCTGCTTCCTCTGATTCACCCTCCTAACTTCACCTTCTCCTTCTCCTTCTTCTGCTTCTTCTGATTCACCCTCCAGACTTCACCTTCTCCTTCTCCTTCTTCTACTTCTTCTGATTCACCCTCCAGACTTCACCTTCTCCTTCTCCTTCTTCAACTTCTTCTGATTCACCCTCCAGACTTCACCTTCTCCTTCTCCTTCTTTTACTTCTTCTGCTTCTCCCTCCAGACTTCACCTTCTCCTTCTCCTTCTTCTGCTTCTTTTGATTCACCCTCCAGACTTCACCTTATCCTTCTCCTTCTTCTACTTCTTCTGATTCACCCTCCAGACTTCACCTTCTCCTTCTACCTTCTTCTACTTCTTCTGATTCACCCTCCAGACTTCACCTTCTCCTTCTTCTTCTACTTCTTCTGATTCACCCTCCTGACTTCACCTTCTCCTTCTCCTTCTTCTGCTTCTTCTGCTTCACCCTCCAGACTTCTCCTTCTCCTTCTCCTTCTTCTGCTTCTTCTGCTTCACCCTCCAGACTTCACCTTCTCCTTCTCCTTCTTCTGCTTCTTCTGCTTCACCCTCCTGACTTCACCTTCTCCTTCTCCTTCTACTTCTTCTGATTCACCCTCCAGACTTCACCTTCTCCTTCTCCTTCTTCTGCTTCTTCTGCTTCACCCTCCAGACTTCACCTTCTCCTTCTCCTTCTTCTGCTTCTTCTGCTTCACCCTCCAGACTTCACCTTCTCCTTCTCCTTCTTCTGCTTCTTCTGCTTCACCCTCATGACTTCACCTTCTCATTTCTCCTTCTTCTACCTCTTCTGATTCACCCTCCAGACTTCACCTTCTCCTTCTCCTTCTTCTGCTTCTTCTGATTCACCCTCCAGACTTCACCTTCTCCTTCTGCTTCTTCTGCTTCTTCTGCTGCGCCCTCCAGACTTCACCTTCTCCTTCTTCTTCTTCTGCTTCTTCTGCTTCATCCTCCTGACTTCACCTTCTCCTTCTCCTTCTTCTACTTCTTCTGCTTCACCCCCCTGACTTCACCTTCTCCTTCTCCTTCTTCTGCTTCTTCAGATTCACCCTCCTAACTTCACCTTCTCCTTCTCCTTCTTCTGCTTCTCCTGATTCACCCTCCTGACTTCACCTTCTCCTTCTCCTTCTTCTGCTTCTTCTGATTCACCCTCCAGACTTCACCTTCTCCTTCTACTTCTTCTGCTTCTTCTGATTCACCCTCCAGACTGCACCTTCTCCTTCTCCTTCTTCTACTTCTTCTGATTCACCCTCCAGACTTCACCTTCTCCTTCTCCTTCTTCTACGTCTTCTGATTCACCCTCCAGACTTCACCTTCTCCTTCTCCTTCTTCTGCTTCTTCTGATTCACCCTCCAGACTTCACCTTCTCCTTCTCCTTCTGCTGCTTCTTCTGCTTCTCCCTCCAGACTTCACCTTCTCCTTCTCCTTCTTCTGCTTCTTCTGATTCACCCTTCAGACTTCACCTTCTCCTTCTCCTTCTTCTGCTTCTTCTGATTCACCCTCCAGACCTCACCGTCTCCTTCTCCTTCTTCTACTTCTTCTGATTCACCCTCCAGACTTCATCTGCTCCTTCTCCTTCTTCTGCTTCTTCTGATTCACCCTCCAGACTTCACCTTCTCCTTCTCCTTCTTCTGCTTCTTCTGATTCACCCTGCAGACTTCGCCTTCTCCTTCTCCTTCTTCTCCTTCTTCTGATTCACCCTCCAGACTTCACCTTCTCCTTCTCCTTCTTCTACTTCTTCTGATTCACCCTCCAGTCTTCATCTTCTCCTTCTCCTTCTTCTGCTTCTTCTGATTCACCCTCCAGACTTCACCTTCTCCTTCTCCTTCTTCTGCTTCTTCTGATTCACCCTCCTGACTTCACCTTCTCCTTCTCCTTCTTCTGCCTCTTCTGATTCACCCTCCAGACTTCACCTTCTCCTCCTCCTTCTTCTGATTCACCCACCAGACTTCACCTTCTCCTTCTACTTCTGCTTCTTCTGATTCACCCTCCAGACTTCACCTTCTCCTTCTCCTTCTTCTGCTTCTTCTGATTCACCCTCCAGACTTCACCTTCTCCTTCTCCTTCTTCTACTTCTTCTGATTCACCCTCCAGACTTCACCTTCTCCTTCTCCTTCTCCTTCTTCTGCTTCACCCTCCAGACTTCACCTTCTCCTTCTCCTTCTGCTGCTTCTTCTGCTAAGCCCTCCAGACTTCACCTTCTCCTTCTCCTTCTTCTGCTTCTTCTGCTTCACCCTCCTGACTTCACCTTCTCCTTCTCCTTCTTCTGCTTCCTCTGATTCACCCTCCTAACTTCACCTTCTCCTTCTCCTTCTTCTGCTTCTTCTGATTCACCCTCCAGACTTCACCTTCTCCTTCTCCTTCTTCTACTTCTTCTGATTCACCCTCCAGACTTCACCTTCTCCTTCTCCTTCTTCAACTTCTTCTGATTCACCCTCCAGACTTCACCTTCTCCTTCTCCTTCTTCTACTTCTTCTGCTTCTCCCTCCAGACTTCACCTTCTCCTTCTCCTTCTTCTGCTTCTTTTGATTCACCCTCCAGACTTCACCTTATCCTTCTCCTTCTTCTACTTCTTCTGATTCACCCTCCAGACTTCACCTTCTCCTTCTACCTTCTTCTACTTCTTCTGATTCACCCTCCAGACTTCACCTTCTCCTTCTTCTTCTACTTCTTCTGATTCACCCTCCTGACTTCACCTTCTCCTTCTCCTTCTTGTGCTTCTTCTGCTTCACCCTCCAGACTTCACCTTCTCCTTCTCCTTCTTCTGCTTCTTCTGCTTCACCCTCCAGACTTCACCTTCTCCTTCTCCTTCTTCTGCTTCTTCTGCTTCACCCTCCAGACTTCACCTTCTCCTTCTCCTTCTTCTGCTTCTTCTGCTTCACCCTCATGACTTCACCTTCTCATTTCTCCTTCTTCTACCTCTTCTGATTCACCCTCCAGACTTCACCTTCTCCTTCTCCTTCTTCTGCTTCTTCTGATTCACCCTCCAGACTTCACCTTCTCCTTCTGCTTCTTCTGCTTCTTCTGCTGCGCCCTCCAGACTTCACCTTCTCCTTCTTCTTCTTCTGCTTCTTCTGCTTCATCCTCCTGACTTCACCTTCTCCTTCTCCTTCTTCTACTTCTTCTGCTTCACCCCCCTGACTTCACCTTCTCCTTCTCCTTCTTCTGCTTCTTCAGATTCACCCTCCTAACTTCACCTTCTCCTTCTCCTTCTTCTGCTTCTCCTGATTCACCCTCCTGACTTCACCTTCTCCTTCTCCTTCTTCTGCTTCTTCTGATTCACCCTCCAGACTTCACCTTCTCCTTCTACTTCTTCTGCTTCTTCTGATTCACCCTCCAGACTGCACCTTCTCCTTCTCCTTCTTCTACTTCTTCTGATTCACCCTCCAGACTTCACCTTCTCCTTCTCCTTCTTCTACGTCTTCTGATTCACCCTCCAGACTTCACCTTCTCCTTCTCCTTCTTCTGCTTCTTCTGATTCACCCTCCAGACTTCACCTTCTCCTTCTCCTTCTGCTGCTTCTTCTGCTTCTCCCTCCAGACTTCACCTTCTCCTTCTCCTTCTTCTGCTTCTTCTGATTCACCCTTCAGACTTCACCTTCTCCTTCTCCTTCTTCTGCTTCTTCTGATTCACCCTCCAGACCTCACCGTCTCCTTCTCCTTCTTCTACTTCTTCTGATTCACCCTCCAGACTTCATCTGCTCCTTCTCCTTCTTCTGCTTCTTCTGATTCACCCTCCAGACTTCACCTTCTCCTTCTCCTTCTTCTGCTTCTTCTGATTCACCCTGCAGACTTCGCCTTCTCCTTCTCCTTCTTCTCCTTCTTCTGATTCACCCTCCAGACTTCACCTTCTCCTTCTCCTTCTTCTACTTCTTCTGATTCACCCTCCAGTCTTCATCTTCTCCTTCTCCTTCTTCTGCTTCTTCTGATTCACCCTCCAGACTTCACCTTCTCCTTCTCCTTCTTCTGCTTCTTCTGATTCACCCTCCTGACTTCACCTTCTCCTTCTCCTTCTTCTGCCTCTTCTGATTCACCCTCCAGACTTCACCTTCTCCTCCTCCTTCTTCTGATTCACCCACCAGACTTCACCTTCTCCTTCTACTTCTGCTTCTTCTGATTCACCCTCCAGACTTCACCTTCTCCTTCTCCTTCTTCTGCTTCTTCTGATTCACCCTCCAGACTTCACCTTCTCCTTCTCCTTCTTCTACTTCTTCTGATTCACCCTCCAGACTTCACCTTCTCCTTCTCCTTCTCCTTCTTCTGCTTCACCCTCCAGACTTCACCTTCTCCTTCTCCTTCTGCTGCTTCTTCTGCTAAGCCCTCCAGACTTCACCTTCTCCTTCTCCTTCTTCTGCTTCTTCTGCTTCACCCTCCTGACTTCACCTTCTCCTTCTCCTTCTTCTGCTTCCTCTGATTCACCCTCCTAACTTCACCTTCTCCTTCTCCTTCTTCTGCTTCTTCTGATTCACCCTCCAGACTTCACCTTCTCCTTCTCCTTCTTCTACTTCTTCTGATTCACCCTCCAGACTTCACCTTCTCCTTCTCCTTCTTCAACTTCTTCTGATTCACCCTCCAGACTTCACCTTCTCCTTCTCCTTCTTCTACTTCTTCTGCTTCTCCCTCCAGACTTCACCTTCTCCTTCTCCTTCTTCTGCTTCTTTTGATTCACCCTCCAGACTTCACCTTATCCTTCTCCTTCTTCTACTTCTTCTGATTCACCCTCCAGACTTCACCTTCTCCTTCTACCTTCTTCTACTTCTTCTGATTCACCCTCCAGACTTCACCTTCTCCTTCTTCTTCTACTTCTTCTGATTCACCCTCCTGACTTCACCTTCTCCTTCTCCTTCTTGTGCTTCTTCTGCTTCACCCTCCAGACTTCACCTTCTCCTTCTCCTTCTTCTGCTTCTTCTGCTTCACCCTCCAGACTTCACCTTCTCCTTCTCCTTCTTCTGCTTCTTCTGCTTCACCCTCCTGACTTCACCTTCTCCTTCTCCTTCTACTTCTTCTGATTCACCCTCCAGACTTCACCTTCTCCTTCTCCTTCTTCTGCTTCTTCTGCTTCACCCTCCAGACTTCACCTTCTCCTTCTCCTTCTTCTGCTTCTTCTGCTTCGCCCTCCAGACTTCACCTTCTCCTCCTCCTTCTTCTGCTTCTTCTGCTTCACCCTCCAGACTTCACCTTCTCCTTCTCCTTCTTCTGCTTCTTCTGCTTCACCCTCATGACTTCACCTTCTCATTTCTCCTTCTTCTACCTCTTCTGATTCACCCTCCAGACTTCTCCTTCTCCTTCTCCTTCTTCTGCTTCTTCTGCTTCACCCTCCAGACTTCACCTTCTCCTTCTGCTTCTTCTGCTTCTTCTGCTGCGCCCTCCAGACTTCACCTTCTCCTTCTTCTTCTTCTGCTTCTTCTGCTTCATCCTCCTGACTTCACCTTCTCCTTCTCCTTCTTCTACTTCTTCTGCTTCACCCCCCTGACTTCACCTTCTCCTTCTCCTTCTTCTGCTTCTTCAGATTCACCCTCCTAACTTCACCTTCTCCTTCTCCTTCTTCTGCTTCTCCTGATTCACCCTCCTGACTTCACCTTCTCCTTCTCCTTCTTCTGCTTCTTCTGATTCACCCTCCAGACTTCACCTTCTCCTTCTACTTCTTCTGCTTCTTCTGATTCACCCTCCAGACTTCTCCTTCTCCTTCTCCTTCTTCTACTTCTTCTGATTCACCCTCCAGACTTCACCTTCTCCTTCTCCTTCTTCTACGTCTTCTGATTCACCCTCCAGACTTCACCTTCTCATTCTCCTTCTTCTGCTTCTTCTGATTCACCCTCCAGACTTCACCTTCTCCTTCTCCTTCTGCTGCTTCTTCTGCTTCTCCCTCCAGACTTCACCTTCTCCTTCTTCTGCTTCTTCTGATTCACCCTTCAGACTTCACCTTCTCCTTCTCCTTCTTCTGCTTCTTCTGATTCACCCTCCAGACCTCACCGTCTCCTTCTCCTTCTTCTACTTCTTCTGATTCACCCTCCAGACTTCATCTGCTCCTTCTCCTTCTTCTGCTTCTTCTGATTCACCCTCCACACTTCACCTTCTCCTTCTCCTTCTTCTGCTTCTTCTGATTCACCCTGCAGACTTCGCCTTCTCCTTCTCCTTCTTCTCCTTCTTCTGATTCACCCTCCAGACTTCACCTTCTCCTTCTCCTTCTTCTACTTCTTCTGATTCACCCTCCAGTCTTCATCTTCTCCTTCTCCTTCTTCTGCTTCTTCTGATTCACCCTCCAGACTTCACCTTCTCCTTCTCCTTCTTCTGCTTCTTCTGATTCACCCTCCTGACTTCACCTTCTCCTTCTCCTTCTTCTGCCTCTTCTGATTCACCCTCCAGACTTCACCTTCTCCTCCTCCTTCTTCTGATTCACCCTCCAGACTTCACCTTCTCCTTCTACTTCTGCTTCTTCTGATTCACACTCCAGACTTCACCTTCTCCTTCTCCTTCTTCTGCTTCTTCTGATTCACCCTCCAGACCTCACCTTCTACTTCTCCTTCTTCTGCTTCTTCTGATTCACCCTCCAGACTTCACCTTCTCCTTCTCCTTCTTGTGCTTCTTCTGATTCACCCTCCAGACTTCACCTTCTCCTTCTCCTTCTTCTACTTCTTCTGATTCACCCTCCAGACTTCACCTTCTCCTTCTCCTTCTTCTGCTTCTTCTGATTCACCCTCCAGACTTCACCTTCTCCTTCTCCTATTCTACTTCTTCTGATTCACCCTCCAGACTTCACCTTCTCCTTCTCCTTCTTCTACTTCTCCTGATTCACCCTCCAGACTTCACCTTCTCCTTCTCCTTCTTCTCCTTCTTCTGCTTCTCCCTCCAGACTTCACCTTCTCCTTCTCCTTCTTCTGCTTCTTCTGATTCACCCTCCAGACTTCACCTTCTCCTTCTCCTTCTTATACTTCTTCTGATTCACTCTCCAGACTTCACCTTCTCCTTCTCCTTCTTCTACTTCTTCTGATTCACCCTCCAGACTTCACCTTCTCCTTCTCCTTCTTCTACTTCTTTTGATTCACCCTCCTGACTTCACCTTCTCCTTCTCCTTCTTCTGCTTCTTCTGCTTCACCCTCCAGACTTCACCATCTCCTTCTCCTTCTCCTGCTTCTTCTGCTTCACCCTCCAAACTTCACCTTCTCCTTCTCCTTCTTCTGCTTCTTCTGCTTCACCCTCCTGACTTCACCTTCTCCTTCTCCTTCTTCTACTTCTTCTGATTCTCCCTCCAGACTTCACCTTCTCCTTCTCCTTCTTCTGCTTCTTCTGCTTCACCCTCCAGACTTCACCTTCTCCATCTCCTTCTTCTGCTTCGCCCTCCAGACTTCACCTTCTCCTTCTCCTTCTTCTGCTTCTTCTGCTTCACCCTACAGACTTCACCTTCTCCTTCTCCTTCTTCTGCTTCTTCTGCTTCACCCTCCTAACTTCACCTTCTCCTTGTCCTTCTTCTACTTCTTCTGATTCACCCTCCAGACTTCACCTTCTCCTTCTCCTTCTTCTCCTTCTTCTGCTTCACCCTCCAGACTTCACCTTCTCCTTCTCCTTCTTCTGCTTCTTCTGCTGCGCCCTCCAGACTTCACCTTCTCCTTCTCCTTCTTCTGCTTCTTCTGCTTCACCCGCCAGACTTCACCTTCTCCTTCTCCTTCTTCTACCTCTTCTGCTTCACCCCCCTGACTTCACCTTCTCCTTCTCCTTCTTCTGCTTCTTCTGATTCACCCTCATAACTTCACCTTCTCCTTCTCCTTCTTCTGCTTCTTCTGATTCACCCTCCTGACTTTACCTTCTCCTTCTCCTTCTTCTGCTTCTTCTGATTCACCCTCCAGACTTCACCTTCTCCTTCTCCTTCTTCTGCTTCTTCTGCTTCACCCTCCAGACTTCACCTTCTCCTTCTCTTTCTTCTGCTTCTTCTGATTCACCCTCCAGACTTCACCTTCTCCTTCTCCTTCTTCTGATTCTTCTGATTCACCCTCCAGACTTCACCTTCTCCTTCTCCTTCTTCTGCTTCTTCTGATTCACCCTCCTGACTTCACCTTCCCCTTCTCCTTCTTCTACTTCTTCTGATTCACCCTCCTGACTTCACCTTCTCCTTCTCCTTCTTCTACTTCTTCTGCTTCACCCTCCAGACTTCACCTTCTCCTTCTCCTTCTTCTACTTCTTCTGATTCACCCTCCAGACTTCACCTTCTCCTTCTCCTTCTTCTGCTTCTTCTGATTCACCCTCCAGACTTCACCTTCTCCTTCTCCTTATTCTGCTTCTTCTGATTCACCCTCCAGACTTCACCTTCTCCTTCTCCTTCTTCTGCTTCTTCTGATTCACCCTCCAGACTTCACCTTCTCCTTCTCCTTCTTCTGCTTCTTCTGATTCACCCTCCAGACCTCACCTTCTCCTTCTCCTTCTTCTGCTTCTTCTGATTCACCCTCCAGACTTCACCTTCTCCTTCTCCTTCTTCTGATTCACCCTCCAGACTTCACCTTCTCCTTCTACTTCTTCTGTTTCTTCTGATTCACCCTACAGACTTCACCTTCTCCTTCTCCTTCTTCTGCTTCTTCTGATTCACCCTCCAGACTTCACCTTCTCCTTCTCCTTCTTCTGCTTCTTCTGATTCACCCTCCAGACTTCACCTTCTCCTTCTCCTTCTTGTGCTTCTTCTGATTCACCCTCCAGACTTCACCTACCCCTTCTCCTTCTTCTACTTCTTCTGATTCACCCTCCAGACTTCACCTTCTCCTTCTCCTTCTTCTGCTTCTTCTGATTCACCCTCCAGACGTCACCTTCTCCTTCTCCTTCGTCTACTTCTTCTGATTCACCCTCCAGACTACACCTTCTCCTTCTCCTTCTTCTACTACTTCTGATTCACCCTCCTGACTTCACCTTCTCCTTCTCCTTCTTCTGCTTCTTCTGATTCACCCTCCAGACTTCACCTTCTCCTTCTCCTTCTTCTACCTCTTCTGATTCACCCTCCAGACTTCACCTTCTCCTTCTCCTTCTTCTGCTTCTTCTGATTCACCCTCCAGACTTCACCTTCTCCTTCTCCTTCTTCTGCTTCTTCTGATTCACCCTCCAGACTTCACCTTCTCCTTCTCCTTCTTCTGCTTCTTCTGATTCACCCTCCAGACTTCACCTTCTCCTTCTCCTTCTTCTACTTCTTCTGATTCACCCTCCAGACTTCACCTTCTCCTTCTCCTTCTTCTACCTCTTCTGATTCACCCTCCAGTCTTCACCTTCTCCTTCTCCTTCTTCTGCTTCTTCTGCTTCACCCTCCAGACTTCACCTTCTCCTTCTCTTTCTTCTGCTTCTTCTGATTCACCCTCCAGACTTCACCTTCTCTTTCTCCTTCTTCTGATTCTTCTGATTCAGCCTCCAGACTTCAGCTTCTCCTTCTTCTGCTTCTTCTGATTCACCCTCCTGACTTCACCTTCCCCTTCTCCTTCTTCTACTTCTTCTGATTCACCCTCCTGACTTCACCTTCTCCTTCTCCTTCTTCTACTGCTTCTGCTTCACCCTCCAGACTTCACCTTCTCCTTCTCCTTCTTCTACTTCTTCTGATTCACCCTCCAGACTTCACCTTCTCCTTCTCCTTCTTCTGCTTCTGCTGATTCACCCTCCAGACTTCACCTTCTCCTTCTCCTTATTCTGCTTCTTCTGATTCACCCTCCAGACTTCACCTTCTCCTTCTCCTTCTTCTGCTTCTTCTGATTCACCCTCCAGACTTCACCTTCTCCTTCTCCTTCTTCTGCTTCTTCTGATTCACCCTCCAGACTTCACCTTCTCCTTCTCCTTCTTCTGCTTCTTCTGATTCACCCTCCAGACCTCACCTTCTCCTTCTCCTTCTTCTGCTTCTTCTGATTCACCCTCCAGACTTCACCTTCTCCTTCTCCTTCTTCTGATTCACCCTCCAGGCTTCACCTTCTCCTTCTTCTTCTTCTGTTTCTTCTGATTCATCCTACAGACTTCACCTTCTCCTTCTCCTTCTTCTGCTTCTTCTGATTCACCCTCCAGACTTCACCTTCTCCTTCTCCTTCTTCTGCTTCTTCTGATTCACCCTCCAGACTTCACCTTCTCCTTCTCCTTCTTGTGCTTCTTCTGATTCACCCTCCAGACTTCACCTACTCCTTCTCCTTATTCTACTTCTTCTGATTCACCCTCCAGACTTCACCTTCTCCTTCTCCTTCTTCTGCTTCTTCTGATTCACCCTCCAGACTTCACCTTCTCCTTCTCCTTCGTCTACTTCTTCTGATTCGCCCTCCAGACTACACCTTCTCCTTCTCCTTCTTCTACTACTTCTGATTCACCCTCCTGACTTCACCTTCTCCTTCTCCTTCTTCTGCTTCTTCTGATTCACCCTCCAGACTTCACCTTCTCCTTCTCCTTCTTCTACTTCTTCTGATTCACCCTCCAGACTTCACCTTCTCCTTCTCCTTCTTCTACTTCTTCTGAATCACCCTCCAGACTTCACCTCCTCCTTTTCCTTGTTCTACTTCTTCTGATTCACCCTCCAGACTTCACCGTCTCCTTCTCCTTCTTCTACTTCTTCTGATTCACCCTCCTGACTTTACCTTCTCCTTCTCCTTCTTCGGCTTCTTCTGCTTCACCCTCCAGACTTCACCTTCTCCTTCTCCTTCTTCTGCTTCTTCTGCTTCACCATCCAGACTTCACCTTCTCCTTCTCCTTCTTCTGCTTCTTCTGCTTCACCCTCCTGACTTCACCTTCTCCTTCTCCTTCTTCTACTTCTTCTGATTCACCCTCCAGACTTCACCTTCTCCTTCTCCTTCTTATGCTTCTTCCGCTTCACCCTCCAGACTTCACCTTCTCCTTCTCCTTCTTCTGCTTCTTCTGCTTCACCCTACAGACTTCACCTTCTCCTTCTCCTTCTTCTGCTTCTTCTGCTTCACCCTCCTGACTTCACCTTCTCCTTCTCCTTCTTCTACTTCTTCTGATTCACCCTCCAGACTTCACCTTCTCCTTCTCCTTCTTCTGCTTCTTCTGCTTCACCCTCCAGACTTCACCTTCTCCTTCTCCTTCTTCTGCTTCTTCTGCTGCGCCCTCCAGACTTCACCTTCTCCTTCTCCTTCTTCTGCTTCTTCTGCTTCACCCTCCTGACTTCACCTTCTCCTTCTCCTTCTTCTACTTCTTCTGCTTCACCCCCCTGACTTCACCTTCTCCTTCTCCTTCGTCTGCTTCTTCTGATTCACCCTCCTAACTTCACCTTCTCCTTCTCCTTCTTCTGCTTCTTCTGATTCACCCTCCTGACATCACCTTCTCCTTCTCCTTCTTCTGCTTCTTCTGATTCACCCTCCAGACTTCACCTTCTCCTTCTCCTTCTTCTGCTTCTTCTGATTCACCCTCCAGACTTCACCTTCTCCTTCTCCTTCTTCTGCTTCTTATGATTCACCCTCCAGACTTCAACTTCTCCTTCTCCTTCTTCTGCTTCTTCTGATTCACCCTCCAGACTTCACCTTCTCCTTCTCCTTCTTCTGCTTCTTCTGATTCACCCTCCAGACTTCACCTTCTCCTTCTCCTTCTTCTCCTTCTTCTGATTCACCCTCCAGTCTTCACCTTCTCCTTCTCCTTCTTCTGCTTCTTCTGCTTCACCCTCCAGGCTTCACCTTCTCCTTCTCTTTCTTCTGCTTCTTCTGATTCACCCTCCAGACTTCACCTTCTCCTTCTCCTTCTTCTGATTCTTCTGATTCACCCTCCAGACTTCACCTTCTCCTTCTCCTTCTTCTGCTTCTTCTGATTCACCCTCCTGACTTCACCTTCTCCTTCTCCTTCTTCTACTTCTTCTGATTCACCCTCCTGACTTCACCTTCTCCTTCTCCATCTTCTACTTCTTCTACTTCACCCTCCAGACTTCACCTTCTCCTTCTCCTTCTGCTACTTCTTCTGATTCACCCTCCAGACTTCACCTTCTCCTTCTCCTTCTTCTGCTTCTTCTGATTCACCCTCCAGACTTCACCTTCTCCTTCTCCTTATTCTGCTTCTTCTGATTCACCCTCCAGACTTCACCTTCTCCTTCTCCTTCTTCTGCTTCTTCTGATTCACCCTCCCGACTTCACCTTCTCCTTCTCCTTCTTCTGCTTCTTCTGATTCACCCTCCAGACTTCACCTTCTCCTTCTCCTTCTTCTGCTTCTTCTGATTCACCCTCCAGACCTCTCCTTCTCCTTCTCCTTCTTCTACTTCTTCTGATTCACCCTCCAGACTTCATCTTCTCCTTCTCCTTCTTCTGCTTCTTCTGATTCACCCTCCAGACTTCACCTTGTCCTTCTCCTTCTTCTGCTTCTTCTGATTCACCCTCCAGACATCGCCTTCTCCTTCTCCTTCTTCTACTTCTTCTGATTCACCCTCCAGACTTCACCTTCTCCTTCTCCTTCTTCTACTTCTTCTGATTCACCCTCCAGTCTTCACCTTCTCCTTCTCCTTCTTCTGCTTCTTCTGATTCACCCTCCAGACTTCACCTTCTCCTTCTCCTTCTTCTGCTTCTTCTGATTCACACTCCTGACTTCACCTTCTCCTTTTCCTTCTTCTGCTTCTTCTGATTCACCCTCCAGACTTCACCTTCTCCTTCTCCTTCTTCTCCTTCTTCTGCTTCACCCTCCAGACTTCACCTTCTCCTTCTCCTTCTTCTGCTTCTTCTGCTGCGCCCTCCAGACTTCACCTTCTCCTTCTCCTTCTTCTGCTTCTTCTGCTTCACCCGCCAGACTTCACCTTCTCCTTCTCCTTCTTCTACCTCTTCTGCTTCACCCCCCTGACTTCACCTTCTCCTTCTCCTTCTTCTGCTTCTTCTGATTCACCCTCATAACTTCACCTTCTTCTTCTCCTTCTTCTGCTTCTTCTGATTCACCCTTCAGGCTTCACCTTCTCCTTCTCCTTCTTCTGATTCTTCTGATTCACCCTCCAGACTTCACCTTCTCCTTCTCCTTCGTCTACTTCTTCTGATTCACCCACCAGACTACACCTTCTCCTTCTCCTTCTTCTACTTCTTCTGATTCACCCTCCAGACGTCACCTTCTCCTTCTCCTTCTTCTGCTTCTTCTGATTCACCATCCAGACTTCACCTTCTCCTTCTCCTTCTTCTACTTCTTCTGATTCACCCTCCAGACTTCACCTTCACCTTTTCCTTCTTCTACTTCTTCTGATTCACCCTCCAGACTTCACCTTCTCCTTCTCCTTCTTCTACGTCTTCTGCTTCTCCCTCCAGACTTCACCTTCTCCTTCTCCTTCTTCTGCTTCTTCTGATACACACTCCAGACTTCACCTTCTCCTTCTCCTTCTTCTACTTCTTCTGATTCACCCTCCAGACTTCACCACCTCCTTCTCCTTCTTCTACTTCTTCTGATTCACCCTCCAGACTTCACCTTCTCCTTCTCCTTCTTCTACTTCTTCTGATTCACCCTCCTGACTTCACCTACTCCTTCTCCTTCTTCTGCTTCTTCTGCTTCACCCTCCAGACTTCACCTACTCCTTATCCTTCTTCTGCTTCTTCTGCTTCACCCTCCAGACTTCAGCTTCTCCTTCTCCTTCTTCTGCTTCTTCTGCTTCACCCTCCTGACTTCACCTTCTCCTTCTCCTTCTTCTACTTCTTCTGATTCACCCTCCAGACTTCACGATCTCCTTCTCCTTCTTCTGCTTCTTCTGCTTCACCCTCCAGACTTCACCTTCTCCTTCTTCTGCTTCTTCTGCTTCGCCCTCCAGACTTCACCTTCTCCTTCTCCTTCTTCTGCTTCTTCTGCTTCACCCTCCAGACTTCACCTTCGCCTTCTCCTTCTTCTGCTTCACCCTCCTGACTTCACCTCCTTCTCCTTCTTCTACTTCTTCTGATTCACCCTCCAGACTTCACCTTCTCCTTCTCCTTCTTCTGCTTCTTCTGCTTCACCCTCCAGACTTCACCTTCTCCTTCTCCTTCTTCTGCTTCTTCTGCTGAGCCCTCCATACTTCACCTTCTCCTTCTCCTTCTTCTGCTTCTTCTGCTTCACCCTCCTGACTTCACCTTCTCCTTCTCCTTCTTCTACTTCTTCTGCTTCACCCCCCTGACTTCACCTTCTCCTTCTCCTTCTTCTGCTTCCTCTGATTCACCCTCCTAACTTCACCTTCTCCTTCTCCTTCTTCTGCTTCTTCTGATTCACCCTCCTGACTTCACCTTCTCCTTCTCCTTCTTCTGCTTCTTCTGATTCACCCTCCAGACTGCACCTTCTCCTTCTCCTTCTTCTGCTTCTTCTGATTCACCCTCCAGACTTCACCTTCTCCTTCTCCTTCTTCTGCTTCCTCTGATTCACCATCCAGACCTCACCTTCTCCTTCTCCTTCTTCTGCTTCTTCTGCTTCACCCTCCAGACTTCACCTTCTCCTTCTCTTTCTTCTGCTTATTCTGATTCACCCTCCAGACTTCACCTTCTCCTTCTCCTTCTTCTGATTCTTCTGATTCACCCTCCAGACTTCACCTTCTCCTTCTCCTTCTTCTGCTTCATCTGATTCACCCTCTTGACTTCACCTTCTCCTTCTCCTTCTCCTACTTCTTCTGATTCACCCTCCTGACTTCACCTTCTCCTTCTCCTTCTTCGACTTCTTCTGCTTCACCCTCCAGACTTCACCTTCTCCTTCTCCTTCTTCTACTTCTTCTGATTCACCCTCCAGACTTCACCTTCTCCTTCTCCTTCTTCTGCTTCTTCTGATTCACCCTCCAGACTTCACCTTCTCCTTCTCCTTATTCTGCTTCTTCTGATTCACCCTCCAGACTTCACCTTCTCCTTCTCCTTCTTCTGCTTCTTCTGATTCACCCTCCAGACTTCACCTTCTCCTTCTCCTTCTTCTGCTTCTTCTGATTCACCCTCCAGACTTCACCTTCTCCTTCTCCTTCTTCTATTCTTCTGATTCACCCTCCAGACTTCATCTTCTCCTTCTCCTTCTTCTGCTTCTTCTGATTCACCCTCCAGACTTCACCTTCTCCTTCTCCTTCTTCTGGTTCTTCTGATTCACCCTCCAGACTTCACCTTCTCCTTCTCCTTCTTCTACTTCTTCTGATTCACCCTCCAGACTTCACCTTCTCCTTCTCCTTCTTCTACTTCTTCTGATTCACCCTACAGACTTCACCTTCTCCTTCTCCTTCTTCTGCTTCTTCTGATTCACCCTCCAGACTTCACCTTCTCCTTCTCCTTCTTCTGCTTCTTCTGATTCACCCTCCAGACTTCACCATCTCCTTCTCCTTCTTCTGCTTCTTCTGATTCACCCTTCAGACTTCACCTTCTCCTTCTCCTTCTTCTGCTTCTTCTGATTCACCCTCCAGACCTCAACTTCTCCTTCTCCTTCTTCTACTTCTTCTGATTCACCCCAAAGACTTCACCTTCTACTTCTCCTTCTTCTACTTCTTCTGCTTCTCCCTCCAGACTTCACCTTCTCCTTCTCCTTCTTCTGCTTCTTCTGATTCACCCTCCAGACTTCACCTTCTCCTTCTCCTTCTTCTACTTCTTCTGATTCACCCTCCAGACTTCACCTTCTCCTTCTCCTTCTTCTGCTTCTTCTGCTTCACCCTCCAGACTTCAACTTCTCCTTCTCCTTCGTCTGCTTCTACTGCTTCACCCTCCAGACTTCACCTTCTCCTTCTCCTTCTTCTGCTTCTTCTGCTTCACCCTCCTGACTTCACCTTCTCCTTCTCCTTCTTCCACTTCTTCTGATTCACCCTCCAGACTTCACCTTCTCCTTCTCCTTCTTCTGCTTCCTCTGCTTCACCCTCCAGACTTCACCTTCTCCTTCTCCTTCTTCTGCTTCTTCTGCTTCGCCCTCCAGACTTCACCTTCTCCTTCTCCTTCTTCTGCTTCTTCTGCTTCACCCTCCAGACTTGACCTTCTCCTTCTCCTTCTTCTGCTTCTTCTGCTTCACCCTCCTGACTTCACCTTCTCCTTCTCCTTCTTCTACTTCTTCTGATTCACCCTCCAGACTTCACCTTCTCCTCCTTCTTCTGCTTCTTCTGCTGCGCCCTCCAGACTTCACCTACTCCTCCTTCTTCTGCTTCTTCTGCTTCACCCTCCTGACTACACCTTCTCCTTCTCCTTCTTCTACTTCTTCTGCTTCACCCCACTGACTTCACCTTCTCCTTCTCCTTCTTCTGCTTCTTCTGATTCACCATCCTAACTTCACCTTCTCCTTCTCCTTCTTCTGCTTCTTCTGATTCACCCTCCTGACTTCACCTTCTCCTTCTCCTTCTTCTGCTTCTTCTGATTCACCCTCCAGACTTCACCTTCTTCTTCTCCTTCTTCTGCTTCTTCTGATTCACCCTCCAGACTTCACCTTCTCCTTCTCCTTCTTCTGCTTCTTCTGATTCACCCTCCAGACCTCACCTTCTCCTTCTCCTTCTTCTACTTCTTCTGATTCACCCTCCAGACTTCATCTTCTCCTTCTCCTTCTTCTGCTTCTTCTGATTCACCCTCCAGACTTCACCTTCTCCTTCTCCTTCTTCTGCTTCTTCTGATTCACCCTCCAGACTTCACCTTCTCCTTCTCCTTCTTCTACTTCTTCCGATTCACCCTCCAGACTTCACCTTCTCCTTCTCCTTCTTCTACTTCTTCTGATTCACCCTCCAGTCTTCACCTTCTCCTTCTCCTTCTTCTGCTTCTTCTGCTTCACCCTCCAGACTTCACCTTCACCTTCTCTTTCTTCTGCTTCTTCTGATTCACCCTCCAGACTTCACCTTCCCCTTCTCCTTCTTCTGATTCTTCTGATTCACCCTCCAGACTTCACCTTCTCCTTCTCCTTCTTCTGATTCACCCTCCTGACTTCACCTTCTCCTTCTCCTTCTTCTACTTCTTCTGATTCACGCTCCAGACTTCACCTTCTCCTTCTCCTTCTTCTACTTCTTCTGATTCACCCTCCAGACATCACCTTCTCCTTCTCCTTCTTCTGCTTCTTCTGATTCACCCTCCAGACTTCACCTTCTCCTTCTCCTTATTCTGCTTCTTCTGATTCACCCTCCAGACTTCACCTTCTCCTTCTCCTTCTTCTGCTTCTTCTGATTCACCCTCCAGACTTCACCTTCTCCTTCTCCTTCTTCTGCTTCTTCTGATTCACCCTCCAGACTTCACCTTCTCCTTCTTCTACTTCTTCTGATTCACCCTCCAGACTTCATCTTCTCCTTCTCCTTCTTCTGCTTCTTTTGATTCACCCTCCAGACTTCACCTTCTCCTTCTCCTTCTTCTGCTTCTTCTGATTCACCCTCCAGACTTCACCTTCTCCTTCTCCTTCTTCTACTTCTTCTGATTCACCCTCGAGACTTCACCTTCTCCTTCTCCTTCTTCTACTTCTTCTGATTCACCCTCCAGACTTCACCTTCTCCTTCTCCTTCTTCTGCTTCTTCTGATTCACCCTCCAGTCTTCACCTTCTCCTTCTCCTTCTTCTGCTTCTTCTGATTCACCCTCCAGACTTCACCTTCTCCTTCTCCTTCTTCTGCTCCTTCTGATTCACCCTTCAGACTTCACCTTCTCCTTCTCCTTCTTCTGCTTCTTCTGATTCACCCTCCAGACCTCACCTTCTCCTTCTCCTTCTTCTACTTCTTCTGATTCACCCTCCAGACTTCATCTTCTCCTTCTCCTTCTTCTGCTTCTTCTGATTCACACTCCAGACTTCACCTTCTCCTTCTCCTTCTTCTGCTTCTTCTGATTCACACTCCAGACTTCGCCTTCTCCTTCTCCTTCTTCTACTTCTTCTGATTCACCCTCCAGACTTCACCTTCTCCTTCTCCTTCTTCTACTTCTTCTGATTCACCCTCCAGTCTTCACCTTCTCCTTCTCCTTCTTCTGCTTCTTCTGATTCACCCTGCAGACTTCACCTTCTCCTTCTCCTTCTTCTGCTTCTTCTGATTCACCCTCCTGACATCACCTTCTCCTTCTCCTTCTTCTGCTTCTTCTGATTCACCCTGCAGACTTCACCTTCTCCTTCTCCTTCTTCTGCTTCTTCTGATTCACCCTGCAGACTTCACCTTCTCCTTCTCCTTCTTCTGCTTCTTCTGATTCACCCTCCTGACATCACCTTCTCCTTCTCCTTCTTCTGCTTCTTCTAATTCACCCTCCAGACTTCACCTTCTCCTTCTCCTTCTTCTACTTCTTCTGATTCACCCTCCAGACTTCACCTTCTCCTTCTATTCTTCTGCTTCTTCTGATTCACCCTCCAGACTTCACCTTCTCCTTCTCCTTCTTCTGCTTCTTCTGATTCACCCTCCAGACTTCACCTTCTCCTTCTCCATCTTCTGCTTCTTCTGATTCACCCTCCAGACTTCACCTTCTCCTTCTCCTTCTTCTGCTTCTTCTGATTCACCCTCCAGACTTCACCTTCTCCTTCTCCTTCTTCTGCTTCTTCTGATTCACCCTCCAGACTACACCTTCTCCTTCTCCTTCTTCTACTTCTTCTGATTCATCCTCCAGACTTCACCTTCTCCTTCTCCTTCTTCTGCTTCTTCTGATTCACCCTCCAGACTTCACCTTCTCCTTCTCCTTCTTCTACTTCTTATGATTCACCCTCCGGACTTCAACTTCTCCTTCTCCTTCTTCGACTTCTTCTGATTCACCCTCCAGACTTCACCTTCTCCTTCTCCTTCTTCTACTTCTTCTGCTTCTCCCTCCAGACTACACCTTCTCCTTCTGCTTCTTCTGCTTCTTCTGATTCACCCTCCAGACATCACCTTCTCCTTCTCCTTCTTCTACTTCTTCTGATTCATCCTCCAGACTTCACCTTCTCCTTCTCCTTCTTCTACTTCTTCTGATTCACCCTCCAGACTTCACCTACTCCTTCTCCTTCTTCTTCTGATTCACCCTCCTGACTTCACCTTCTCCTTCTCCTTCTTCTGCTTCTTCTGCTTCACCCTCCAGACTTCACCTTCTCCTTCTCCTTCTTCTGCTTCTTCTGCTTCACCCTCCAGACTTCACCTTCTCCTTCTCCTTCTTCTGCTTCTTCTGCTTCACCCTCCTGACTTCACCTTCTCCTTCTCCTTCTTCTACTTCTTCTGATTCACCCTCCAGACTTCACCTTCTCCTTCTCCTTCTTCTGCTTCTTCTGCTTCACCCTCCAGACTTTACCTTCTCCTTCTCCTTCTCCTTCTTCTACTTCTTCTGCTTCACCCCCCTGACTTCACCTTCTCCTTCTCCTTCTTCTGCTTCTTCTGATTCACCCTCCTAACTTCACCTTCTACTTCTCCTTCTTCTGCTTCTTCTGATTCACCCTCCTGACTTCACCATCTCCTTCTCCTTCTTCTGCTTCTTCTGATTCACCCTCCAGACTTCACCTTCTCCTTGTCCTTCTACTGCTTCTTCTGATTCACCCTCCAGACTTCACCTTCTCCTTCTCCTTCTTCTGCTTCTTCTGATTCACCCTCCAGACCTCACCTTCTCCTTCTCCTTCTTCTACTTCTTCTGATTCACCCTCCAGACTTCATCTTCTCCTTCTCCTTCTTCTGCTTCTTCTGATTCACCCTCCAGACTTCACCTTCTCCTTCTCCTTCTTCTGCTTCTTCTGATTCACCCTCCAGACTTCACCTTCTCCTTCTCCTTCTTCTACTTCTTCTGATTCACCCTCCTGACTTCACCTTCTCCTTCTCCTTCTTATACTTCTTCTGATTCACCCTCCAGTCTTCACCTTCTCCTTCTCCTTCTTCTGCTTCTTCTGCTTCACCCTCCAGCCTTCACCTTCTCCTTCTCTTTCTTCTGCTTCTTCTGATTCACCCTCCAGACTTCACCTTCTCCTTCTCCTTCTTCTGATTCTTCTGATTCACCCTCCAGACTTCACCTTCTCCTTCTCCTTCTTCTGCTTCTTCTGATTCACCCTCCTGACTTCACCTTCTCCTTCTCCTTCTTCTACTTCTTCTGCTTCACCCTCCTGACTTCACCTTCTCCTTCTCCTTCTTCTACTTCTTCTGATTCACCCTCCAGACTTCACCTTCTCCTTCTCCTTCTTCTGCTTCCTCTGCTTCACCCTCCAGACTTCACCTTCTCCTTCTCCTTCTTCTGCTTCTTCTGCTTCGCCCTCCAGACTTCACCTTCTCCTTCTCCTTCTTCTGCTTCTTCTGCTTCACCCTCCAGACTTGACCTTCTCGTTCTCCTTCTTCTGCTTCTTCTGCTTCACCCTCCTGACTTCACCTTCTGCTTCTCCTTCTTCTACTTCTTCTGATTCACCCTCCAGACTTCACCTTCTCCTTCTCCTTCTTCTGCTTCTTCTGCTTCACCCTCCAGACTTCACCTTCTCCTTCTCCTTCTTCTGCTTCTTCTGCTGCGCCCTCCAGACTTCACCTACTCCTCCTTCTTCTGCTTCTTCTGCTTCACCCTCCTGACTTCACCTTCTCCTTCTCCTTCTTCTACTTCTTCTGCTTCACCCCCCTGACTTCACCTTCTCCTTCTTCTTCTTCTGCTTCTTCTGATTCACCATCCTAACTTCACCTTCTCCTTCTCCTTCTTCTGCTTCTTCTGATTCACCCTCCTGACTTCACCTTCTCCTTCTCCTTCTTCTGCTTCTTCTGATTCACCCTCCAGACTTCACCTTCTCCTTCTCCTTCTTCTGCTTCTTCTGATTCACCCTCCAGACTTCACCTTCTCCTTCTCCTTCTTCTGCTTCTTCTGATTCACCCTCCAGACCTCACCTTCTCCTTCTCCTTCTTCTGCTTCTTCTGATTCACCCTCCATACTTCAGCTTCTCCTTCTCCTTCTTCTGCTTCTTCTGATTCACCCTCCAGACTTCACCTTCTCCTTCTCCTTCTTCTGCTTCTTCTGATTCACCCTCCAGACTTCACCTTCTCCTTCTCCTTCTTCTACTTCTTCTGATTCACCCTCCAGACTTCACCTTCTCCTTCTCCTTCTTCTACTTCTTCTGATTCACCCTCCAGTCTTCACCTTCTCCTTCTCCTTCTTCTGCTTCTTCTGCTTCACCCTCCAGACTTCACCTTCACCTTCTCTTTCTTCTGCTTCTTCTGATTCACCCTCCAGACTTCACCTTCTCCTTCTCCTTCTTCTACTTCTTCTGATTCACCCTCCAGTCTTCACCTTCTCCTTCTCCTTCTTCTGCTTCTTCTGCTTCACCCTCCAGACTACACCTTCTCCTTCTCCTTCTTCTGCTTCTTCTGATTCACCCTCCAGACATCACCTTCTCCTTCTCCTTCTTCTACTTCTTCTGATTCATCCTCCAGACTTCACCTTCTCCTTCTCCTTCTTCTACTTCTTCTGATTCACCCTCCAGACTTCACCTACTCCTTCTCCTTCTTCTTCTGATTCACCCTCCTGACTTCACCTTCTCCTTCTCCTTCTTCTGCTTCTTCTGCTTCACCCTCCAGACTTCACCTTCTCCTTCTCCTTCTTCTGCTTCTTCTGCTTCACCCTCCAGACTTCACCTTCTCCTTCTCCTTCTTCTGCTTCTTCTGCTTCACCCTCCTGACTTCACCTTCTCCTTCTCCTTCTTCTGATTCATCTGATTCACTCTCCAGACTTCACCTTCTCCTTCTCCTTCTTCTGCTTCTTCTGATTCACCCTCTTGACTTCACCTTCTCCTTCTCCTTCTTCTACTTCTTCTGATTCACCCTCCTGACTTCACCTTCTCCTTGTCCTTCTTCTACTTCTTCTGATTCACCCTCCAGACTTCACCTTCTCCTTCTCCTTCTTCTACTTCTTCTGATTCACCCTCCAGACATCACCTTCTCCTTCTCCTTCTTCTGCTTCTTCTGATTCACCCTCCAGACTTCACCTTCTCCTTCTCCTTATTCTGCTTCTTCTGATTCACCCTCCAGACTTCACCTTCTCCTTCTCCTTCTTCTGCTTCTTCTGATTCACCCTCCAGACTTCACCTTCTCCTTCTCCTTCTTCTGCTTCTTCTGATTCACCCTCCAGACTTCACCTTCTCCTTCTTCTACTTCTTCTGATTCACCCTCCAGACTTCATCTTCTCCTTCTCCTTCTTCTGCTTCTTTTGATTCACCCTCCAGACTTCACCTTCTCCTTCTCCTTCTTCTGCTTCTTCTGATTCACCCTCCAGACTTCACCTTCTCCTTCTCCTTCTTCTACTTCTTCTGATTCACCCTCGAGACTTCACCTTCTCCTTCTCCTTCTTCTACTTCTTCTGATTCACCCTCCAGACTTCACCTTCTCCTTCTCCTTCTTCTGCTTCTTCTGATTCACCCTCCAGACTTCACCTTCTCCTTCTCCTTCTTCTGCTTCTTCTGATTCACCCTCCAGACTTCACCTTCTCATTCTCCTTCTTCTGCTTCTTCTGATTCACCCTCCAGACCTCACCTTCTCCTTCTCCTTCTTCTACTTCTTCTGATTCACCCTCCAGACTTCATCTTCTCCTTCTCCTTCTTCTGCTTCTTCTGATTCACACTCCAGACTTCACCTTCTCCTTCTCCTTCTTCTGCTTCTTCTGATTCACCCTCCACACTTCGCCTTCTCCTTCTCCTTCTTCTACTTCTTCTGATTCACCCTCCAGACTTCACCTTCTCCTTCTCCTTCTTCTACTTCTTCTGATTCACCCTCCAGTCTTCACCTTCTCCTTCTTCTGCTTCTTCTGATTCACCCTGCAGACTTCACCTTCTCCTTCTCCTTCTTCTGCTTCTTCTGATTCACCCTCCTGACTTCACCTTCTCCTTCTCCTTCTTCTGCTTCTTCTAATTCACCCTCCAGACTTCACCTTCTCCTTCTCCTTCTTCTGCATCTTCTGATTCACCCTCCAGACTTCACCTTCTCCTTCTCCTTCTTCTACTTCTTCTGATTCACCCTCCAGACTTCACCTTCTCCTTCTCCTTCTTCTGCTTCTTCTGATTCACCCTCCAGACTTCGCCTTCTCCTTCTCCTTCGTCTACTTCTTCTGATTCACCCTCCAGACTACACCTTCTCCTTCTCCTTCTTCTACTTCTTCTGATTCACCCTCCAGACTTCACCTTCTCCTTCTCCTTCTTCTGCTTCTTCTGATTCACCCTCCACACTTCACCTTCTCCTTCTCCTTCTTCTACTTCTTCTGATTCATCCTCCAGACTTCACCTTCTCCTTCTCCTTCTTCTACTTCTTCTGATTCACCCTCCAGACTTCACCTACTCCTTCTCCTTCTTCTTCTGATTCACCCTCCTGACTTCACCTTCTCCTTCTCCTTCTTCTGCTTCTTCTGCTTCACCCTCCAGACTTCACCTTCCCCTTCTCCTTCTTCTGCTTCTTCTGCTTCACCCTCCAGACTTCACCTTCTCCTTCTCCTTCTTCTGCTTCTTCTGCTTCACCCTCCTGACTTCACCTTCTCCTTCTCCTTCTTCTACTTCTTCTGATTCACCCTCCAGACTTCACCTTCTCCTTGTCCTTCTTCTGCTTCTTCTTCTTCACCATCCAGACTTTACCTTCTCCTTCTCCTTCTTCTGCTTCTTCTGCTGCGCCCTCCAGATTTCACCTACTCCTTCTCCTTCTTCTGCTTCTTCTGCTTCACCCTTCTGACTTCACCTTCTCCTTCTCCTTCTTCTACTTCTTCTGCTTCACCCCCCTGACTTCACCTTCTCCTTCTCCTTCTTCTGCTTCTTCTGATTCACCCTTCAGACATCACCTTCTCCTTCTCCTTCTTCTACTTCTTCTGATTCACCCTCCAGACTTCACCTTCTCCTTCTCCTTCTTCTGCTTCTTCTGATTCACCCTTCAGACTTCACCTTCTCCTTCTCCTTCTTCTGCTTCTTCTGATTCACCCTCCAGACCTCACCTTCTCCTTCTCCTTCTTCTACTTCTTCTGATTCACCCTCCAGACTTCATCTTCTCCTTCTCCTTCTTCTGCTTCTTCTGATTCACACTCCAGACTTCACCTTCTCCTTCTCCTTCTTCTGCTTCTTCTGATTCACACTCCAGACTTCGCCTTCTCCTTCTCCTTCTTCTACTTCTTCTGATTCACCCTCCAGACTTCACCTTCTCCTTCTCCTTCTTCTACTTCTTCTGATTCACCCTCCAGTCTTCACCTTCTCCTTCTCCTTCTTCTGCTTCTTCTGATTCACCCTGCAGACTTCACCTTCTCCTTCTCCTTCTTCTGCTTCTTCTGATTCACCCTCCTGACATCACCTTCTCCTTCTCCTTCTTCTGCTTCTTCTGATTCACCCTGCAGACTTCACCTTCTCCTTCTCCTTCTTCTGCTTCTTCTGATTCACCCTGCAGACTTCACCTTCTCCTTCTCCTTCTTCTGCTTCTTCTGATTCACCCTCCTGACATCACCTTCTCCTTCTCCTTCTTCTGCTTCTTCTAATTCACCCTCCAGACTTCACCTTCTCCTTCTCCTTCTTCTGCTTCTTCTGATTCACCCTCCAGACTTCACCTTCTCCTTCTATTCTTCTGCTTCTTCTGATTCACCCTCCAGACTTCACCTTCTCCTTCTCCTTCTTCTGCTTCTTCTGATTCACCCTCCAGACTTCACCTTCTCCTTCTCCATCTTCTGCTTCTTCTGATTCACCCTCCAGACTTCACCTTCTCCTTCTCCTTCTTCTGCTTCTTCTGATTCACCCTCCAGACTTCACCTTCTCCTTCTCCTTCTTCTGCTTCTTCTGATTCACCCTCCAGACTACACCTTCTCCTTCTCCTTCTTCTACTTCTTCTGATTCATCCTCCAGACTTCACCTTCTCCTTCTCCTTCTTCTGCTTCTTCTGATTCACCCTCCAGACTTCATCTTCTCTTTCTCCTTCTTCTACTTCTTATGATTCACCCTCCGGACTTCACCTTCTCCTTCTCCTTCTTCGACTTCTTCTGATTCACCCTCCAGACTTCACCTTCTCCTTCTCCTTCTTCTACTTCCTCTGCTTCTCCCTCCAGACTACACCTTCTCCTTCTCCTTCTTCTGCTTCTTCTGATTCACCCTCCAGACATCACCTTCTCCTTCTCCTTCTTCTACTTCTTCTGATTCATCCTCCAGACTTCACCTTCTCCTTCTCCTTCTTCTACTTCTTCTGATTCACCCTCCAGACTTCACCTACTCCTTCTCCTTCTTCTTCTGATTCACCCTCCTGACTTCACCTTCTCCTTCTCCTTCTTCTGCTTCTTCTGCTTCACCCTCCAGACTTCACCTTCTCCTTCTCCTTCTTCTGCTTCTTCTGCTTCACCCTCCAGACTTCACCTTCTCCTTCTCCTTCTTCTGCTTCTTCTGCTTCACCCTCCTGACTTCACCTTCTCCTTCTCCTTCTTCTACTTCTTCTGATTCACCCTCCAGACTTCACCTTCTCCTTCTCCTTCTTCTGCTTCTTCTGCTTCACCCTCCAGACTTTACCTTCTCCTTCTCCTTCTTCTGCTTCTTCTGCTGCGCCCTCCAGACTTCACCTACTCCTTCTCCTTCTACTGCTTCTTCTGCTTCACCCTCCTGACTTCACCTTCTCCTTCTCCTTCTTCTACTTCTTCTGCTTCACCCCCCTGACTTCACCTTCTCCTTCTCCTTCTTCTGCTTCTTCTGATTCACCCTCCTAACTTCACCTTCTACTTCTCCTTCTTCTGCTTCTTCTGATTCACCCTCCTGACTTCACCATCTCCTTCTCCTTCTTCTGCTTCTTCTGATTCACCCTCCAGACTTCACCTTCTCCTTCTCCTTCTACTGCTTCTTTTGATTCACCCTCCAGACTTCACCTTCTCCTTCTCCTTCTTCTGCTTCTTCTGATTCACCCTCCAGACCTCACCTTCTCCTTCTCCTTCTTCTACTTCTTCTGATTCACCCTCCAGACTTCATCTTCTCCTTCTCCTTCTTCTGCTTCTTCTGATTCACCCTCCAGACTTCACCTTCTCCTTCTCCTTCTTCTGCTTCTTCTGATTCACCCTCCAGACTTCACCTTCTCCTTCTCCTTCTTCTACTTCTTCTGATTCACCCTCCTGACTTCACCTTCTCCTTCTCCTTCTTCTACTTCTTCTGATTCACCCTCCAGTCTTCACCTTCTCCTTCTCCTTCTTCTGCTTCTTCTGCTTCACCCTCCAGCCTTCACCTTCTCCTTCTCTTTCTTCTGCTTCTTCTGATTCACCCTCCAGACTTCAGCTTCTCCTTCTCCTTCTTCTGATTCTTCTGATTCACCCTCCAGACTTCACCTTCTCCTTCTCCTTCTTCTGCTTCTTCTGATTCACCCTCCTGACTTCACCTTCTCCTTCTCCTTCTTCTACTTCTTCTGCTTCACCCTCCTGACTTCACCTTCTCCTTCTCCTTCTTCTACTTCTTCTGATTCACCCTCCAGACTTCACCTTCTCCTTCTCCTTCTTCTACTTCTTCTGATTCACCCTCCAGTCTTCACCTTCTCCTTCTCCTTCTTCTGCTTCTTCTGCTTCACCCTCCAGACTTCACCTTCACCTTCTCTTTCTTCTGCTTCTTCTGATTCACCCTCCAGACTTCACCTTCTCCTTCTCCTTCTTCTACTTCTTCTGATTCACCCTCCAGTCTTCACCTTCTCCTTCTCCTTCTTCTGCTTCTTCTGCTTCACCCTCCAGACTACACCTTCTCCTTCTCCTTCTTCTGCTTCTTCTGATTCACCCTCCAGACATCACCTTCTCCTTCTCCTTCTTCTACTTCTTCTGATTCATCGTCCAGACTTCACCTTCTCCTTCTCCTTCTTCTACTTCTTCTGATTCACCCTCCAGACTTCACCTACTCCTTCTCCTTCTTCTTCTGATTCACCCTCCTGACTTCACCTTCTCCTTCTCCTTCTTCTGCTTCTTCTGCTTCACCCTCCAGACTTCACCTTCTCCTTCTCCTTCTTCTGCTTCTTCTGCTTCACCCTCCAGACTTCACCTTCTCCTTCTCCTTCTTCTGCTTCTTCTGCTTCACCCTCCTGACTTCACCTTCTCCTTCTCCTTCTTCTGATTCTTCTGATTCACTCTCCAGACTTCACCTTCTCCTTCTCCTTCTTCTGCTTCTTCTGATTCACCCTCTTGACTTCACCTTCTCCTTCTCCTTCTTCTACTTCTTCTGATTCACCCTCCTGACTTCACCTTCTCCTTCTCCTTCTTCTACTTCTTCTGATTCACCCTCCAGACTTCACCTTCTCCTTCTCCTTCTTCTACTTCTTCTGATTCACCCTCCAGACATCACCTTCTCCTTCTCCTTCTTCTGCTTCTTCTGATTCACCCTCCAGACTTCACCTTCTCCTTCTCCTTATTCTGCTTCTTCTGATTCACCCTCCAGACTTCACCTTCTCCTTCTCCTTCTTCTGCTTCTTCTGATTCACCCTCCAGACTTCACCTTCTCCTTCTCCTTCTTCTGCTTCTTCTGATTCACCCTCCAGACTTCACCTTCTCCTTCTTCTACTTCTTCTGATTCACCCTCCAGACTTCATCTTCTCCTTCTCCTTCTTCTGCTTCTTTTGATTCACCCTCCAGACTTCACCTTCTCCTTCTCCTTCTTCTGCTTCTTCTGATTCACCCTCCAGACTTCACCTTCTCCTTCTCCTTCTTCTACTTCTTCTGATTCACCCTCGAGACTTCACCTTCTCCTTCTCCTTCTTCTACTTCTTCTGATTCACCCTCCAGACTTCACCTTCTCCTTCTCCTTCTTCTGCTTCTTCTGATTCACCCTCCAGACTTCACCTTCTCCTTCTCCTTCTTCTGCTTCTTCTGATTCACCCTCCAGACTTCACCTTCTCATTCTCCTTCTTCTGCTTCTTCTGATTCACCCTCCAGACCTCACCTTCTCCTTCTCCTTCTTCTACTTCTTCTGATTCACCCTCCAGACTTCATCTTCTCCTTCTCCTTCTTCTGCTTCTTCTGATTCACACTCCAGAATTCACCTTCTCCTTCTCCTTCTTCTGCTTCTTCTGATTCACCCTCCACACTTCGCCTTCTCCTTCTCCTTCTTCTACTTCTTCTGATTCACCCTCCAGACTTCACCTTCTCCTTCTCCTTTTTCTACTTCTTCTGATTCACCCTCCAGTCTTCACCTTCTCCTTCTCCTTCTTCTGCTTCTTCTGATTCACCCTGCAGACTTCACCTTCTCCTTCTCCTTCTTCTGCTTCTTCTGATTCACCCTCCTGACTTCACCTTCTCCTTCTCCTTCTTCTGCTTCTTCTAATTCACCCTCCAGACTTCACCTTCTCCTTCTCCTTCTTCTGCATCTTCTGATTCACCCTCCAGACTTCACCTTCTCCTTCTCCTTCTTCTACTTCTTCTGATTCACCCTCCAGACTTCACCTTCTCCTTCTCCTTCTTCTGCTTCTTCTGATTCACCCTCCAGACTTCGCCTTCTCCTTCTCCTTCGTCTACTTCTTCTGATTCACCCTCCAGACTACACCTTCTCCTTCTCCTTCTTCTACTTCTTCTGATTCACCCTCCAGACTTCACCTTCTCCTTCTCCTTCTTCTGCTTCTTCTGATTCACCCTCCACACTTCACCTTCTCCTTCTCCTTCTTCTACTTCTTCTGATTCATCCTCCAGACTTCACCTTCTCCTTCTCCTTCTTCTACTTCTTCTGATTCACCCTCCAGACTTCACCTACTCCTTCTCCTTCTTCTTCTGATTCACCCTCCTGACTTCACCTTCTCCTTCTCCTTCTTCTGCTTCTTCTGCTTCACCCTCCAGACTTCACCTTCCCCTTCTCCTTCTTCTGCTTCTTCTGCTTCACCCTCCAGACTTCACCTTCTCCTTCTCCTTCTTCTGCTTCTTCTGCTTCACCCTCCTGACTTCACCTTCTCCTTCTCCTTCTTCTACTTCTTCTGATTCACCCTCCAGACTTCACCTTCTCCTTGTCCTTCTTCTGCTTCTTCTTCTTCACCATCCAGACTTTACCTTCTCCTTCTCCTTCTTCTGCTTCTTCTGCTGCGCCCTCCAGATTTCACCTACTCCTTCTCCTTCTTCTGCTTCTTCTGCTTCACCCTCCTGACTTCACCTTCTCCTTCTCCTTCTTCTACTTCTTCTGCTTCACCCCCCTGACTTCACCTTCTCCTTCTCCTTCTTCTGCTTCCTCTGATTCACCCTTCAGACATCACCTTCTCCTTCTCCTTCTTCTACTTCTGATTCACCCTCCAGACTTCACCTTCTCCTTCTCCTTCTTCTGCTTCTTCTGATTCACCCTTCAGACTTCACCTTCTCCTTCTCCTTCTTCTGCTTCTTCTGATTCACCCTCCAGACCTCACCTTCTCCTTCTCCTTCTTCTACTTCTTCTGATTCACCCTCCAGACTTCATCTTCTCCTTCTCCTTCTTCTGCTTCTTCTGATTCACACTCCAGACTTCACCTTCTCCTTCTCCTTCTTCTGCTTCTTCTGATTCACACTCCAGACTTCGCCTTCTCCTTCTCCTTCTTCTACTTCTTCTGATTCACCCTCCAGACTTCACCTTCTCCTTCTCCTTCTTCTACTTCTTCTGATTCACCCTCCAGTCTTCACCTTCTCCTTCTCCTTCTTCTGCTTCTTCTGATTCACCCTGCAGACTTCACCTTCTCCTTCTCCTTCTTCTGCTTCTTCTGATTCACCCTCCTGACATCACCTTCTCCTTCTCCTTCTTCTGCTTCTTCTGATTCACCCTGCAGACTTCACCTTCTCCTTCTCCTTCTTCTGCTTCTTCTGATTCACCCTGCAGACTTCACCTTCTCCTTCTCCTTCTTCTGCTTCTTCTGATTCACCCTCCTGACATCACCTTCTCCTTCTCCTTCTTCTGCTTCTTCTAATTCACCCTCCAGACTTCACCTTCTCCTTCTCCTTCTTCTGCTTCTTCTGATTCACCCTCCAGACTTCACCTTCTCCTTCTATTCTTCTGCTTCTTCTGATTCACCCTCCAGACTTCACCTTCTCCTTCTCCTTCTTCTGCTTCTTCTGATTCACCCTCCAGACTTCACCTTCTCCTTCTCCATCTTCTGCTTCTTCTGATTCACCCTCCAGACTTCACCTTCTCCTTCTCCTTCTTCTGCTTCTTCTGATTCACCCTCCAGACTTCACCTTCTCCTTCTCCTTCTTCTGCTTCTTCTGATTCACCCTCCAGACTACACCTTCTCCTTCTCCTTCTTCTACTTCTTCTGATTCATCCTCCAGACTTCACCTTCTCCTTCTCCTTCTTCTGCTTCTTCTGATTCACCCTCCAGACTTCACCTTCTCCTTCTCCTTCTTCTACTTCTTATGATTCACCCTCCGGACTTCACCTTCTCCTTCTCCTTCTTCTGCTTCTTCTGATTCACCCTCCAGACTTCACCTTCTCCTTCTCCTTCTTCTGCTTCTTCTGATTCACCCTCCTGACATCACCTTCTCCTTCTCCTTCTTCTGCTTCTTCTAATTCACCCTCCAGACTTCACCTTCTCCTTCTCCTTCTTCTGCATCTTCTGATTCACCCTCCAGACTTCACCTTCTCCTTCTCCTTCTTCTGCTTCTTCTGATTCACCCTCCAGACTTCACCTTCTCCTTCTCCTTCTTCTGCTTCTTCTGATTCACCCTCCAGACTTCACCTTCTCCTTCTTCTACTTCTTCTGATTCACCCTCCAGACTTCATCTTCTCCTTCTCCTTCTTCTGCTTCTTTTGATTCACCCTCCAGACTTCACCTTCTCCTTCTCCTTCTTCTGCTTCTTCTGATTCACCCTCCAGACTTCACCTTCTCCTTCTCCTTCTTCTACTTCTTCTGATTCACCCTCGAGACTTCACCTTCTCCTTCTCCTTCTTCTACTTCTTCTGATTCACCCTCCAGACTTCACCTTCTCCTTCTCCTTCTTCTGCTTCTTCTGATTCACCCTCCAGACTTCACCTTCTCCTTCTCCTTCTTCTGCTTCTTCTGATTCACCCTCCAGACTTCACCTTCTCATTCTCCTTCTTCTGCTTCTTCTGATTCACCCTCCAGACCTCACCTTCTCCTTCTCCTTCTTCTACTTCTTCTGATTCACCCTCCAGACTTCATCTTCTCCTTCTCCTTCTTCTGCTTCTTCTGATTCACACTCCAGACTTCACCTTCTCCTTCTCCTTCTTCTGCTTCTTCTGATTCACCCTCCACACTTCGCCTTCTCCTTCTCCTTCTTCTACTTCTTCTGATTCACCCTCCAGACTTCACCTTCTCCTTCTCCTTCTTCTACTTCTTCTGATTCACCCTCCAGTCTTCACCTTCTCCTTCTCCTTCTTCTGCTTCTTCTGATTCACCCTGCAGACTTCACCTTCTCCTTCTCCTTCTTCTGCTTCTTCTGATTCACCCTCCTGACTTCACCTTCTCCTTCTCCTTCTTCTGCTTCTTCTAATTCACCCTCCAGACTTCACCTTCTCCTTCTCCTTCTTCTGCATCTTCTGATTCACCCTCCAGACTTCACCTTCTCCTTCTCCTTCTTCTACTTCTTCTGATTCACCCTCCAGACTTCACCTTCTCCTTCTCCTTCTTCTGCTTCTTCTGATTCACCCTCCAGAGTTCGCCTTCTCCTTCTCCTTCGTCTACTTCTTCTGATTCACCCTCCAGACTACACCTTCTCCTTCTCCTTCTTCTACTTCTTCTGATTCACCCTCCAGACTTCACCTTCTCCTTCTCCTTCTTCTGCTTCTTCTGATTCACCCTCCACACTTCACCTTCTCCTTCTCCTTCTTCTACTTCTTCTGATTCATCCTCCAGACTTCACCTTCTCCTTCTCCTTCTTCTACTTCTTCTGATTCACCCTCCAGACTTCACCTACTCCTTCTCCTTCTTCTTCTGATTCACCCTCCTGACTTCACCTTCTCCTTCTCCTTCTTCTGCTTCTTCTGCTTCACCCTCCAGACTTCACCTTCCCCTTCTCCTTCTTCTGCTTCTTCTGCTTCACCCTCCAGACTTCACCTTCTCCTTCTCCTTCTTCTGCTTCTTCTGCTTCACCCTCCTGACTTCACCTTCTCCTTCTCCTTCTTCTACTTCTTCTGATTCACCCTCCAGACTTCACCTTCTCCTTGTCCTTCTTCTGCTTCTTCTTCTTCACCCTCCAGACTTTACCTTCTCCTTCTCCTTCTTCTGCTTCTTCTGCTGCGCCCTCCAGATTTCACCTACTCCTTCTCCTTCTTCTGCTTCTTCTGCTTCACCCTCCTGACTTCACCTTCTCCTTCTCCTTCTTCTACTTCTTCTGCTTCACCCCCCTGACTTCACCTTCTCCTTCTCCTTCTTCTGCTTCTTCTGATTCACCCTTCAGACATCACCTTCTCCTTCTCCTTCTTCTACTTCTTCTGATTCACCCTCCAGACTTCACCTTCTCCTTCTCCTTCTTCTGCTTCTTCTGATTCACCCTTCAGACTTCACCTTCTCCTTCTCCTTCTTCTGCTTCTTCTGATTCACCCTCCAGACCTCACCTTCTCCTTCTCCTTCTTCTACTTCTTCTGATTCACCCTCCAGACTTCATCTTCTCCTTCTCCTTCTTCTGCTTCTTCTGATTCACACTCCAGACTTCACCTTCTCCTTCTCCTTCTTCTGCTTCTTCTGATTCACACTCCAGACTTCGCCTTCTCCTTCTCCTTCTTCTACTTCTTCTGATTCACCCTCCAGACTTCACCTTCTCCTTCTCCTTCTTCTACTTCTTCTGATTCACCCTCCAGTCTTCACCTTCTCCTTCTCCTTCTTCTGCTTCTTCTGATTCACCCTGCAGACTTCACCTTCTCCTTCTCCTTCTTCTGCTTCTTCTGATTCACCCTCCTGACATCACCTTCTCCTTCTCCTTCTTCTGCTTCTTCTGATTCACCCTGCAGACTTCACCTTCTCCTTCTCCTTCTTCTGCTTCTTCTGATTCACCCTGCAGACTTCACCTTCTCCTTCTCCTTCTTCTGCTTCTTCTGATTCACCCTCCTGACATCACCTTCTCCTTCTCCTTCTTCTGCTTCTTCTAATTCACACTCCAGACTTCACCTTCTCCTTCTCCTTCTTCTGCTTCTTCTGATTCACCCTCCAGACTTCACCTTCTCCTTCTATTCTTCTGCTTCTTCTGATTCACCCTCCAGACTTCACCTTCTCCTTCTCCTTCTTCTGCTTCTTCTGATTCACCCTCCAGACTTCACCTTCTCCTTCTCCATCTTCTGCTTCTTCTGATTCACCCTCCAGACTTCACCTTCTCCTTCTCCTTCTTCTGCTTCTTCTGATTCACCCTCCAGACTTCACCTTCTCCTTCTCCTTCTTCTGCTTCTTCTGATTCACCCTCCAGACTACACCTTCTCCTTCTCCTTCTTCTACTTCTTCTGATTCATCCTCCAGACTTCACCTTCTCCTTCTCCTTCTTCTGCTTCTTCTGATTCACCCTCCAGACTTCACCTTCTCCTTCTTCTACTTCTTATGATTCACCCTCCGGACTTCACCTTCTCCTTCTCCTTCTTCGACTTCTTCTGATTCACCCTCCAGACTTCACCTTCTCCTTCTCCTTCTTCTACTTCTTCTGCTTCTCCCTCCAGACTACACCTTCTCCTTCTCCTTCTTCTGCTTCTTCTGATTCACCCTCCAGACATCACCTTCTCCTTCTCCTTCTTCTACTTCTTCTGATTCATCCTCCAGACTTCACCTTCTCCTTCTTCTACTTCTTCTGATTCACCCTCCAGACTTCACCTACTCCTTCTCCTTCTTCTTCTGATTCACCCTCCTGACTTCACCTTCTCCTTCTCCTTCTTCTGCTTCTTCTGCTTCACCCTCCAGACTTCACCTTCTCCTTCTCCTTCTTCTGCTTCTTCTGCTTCACCCTCCAGACTTCACCTTCTCCTTCTCCTTCTAATGCTTCTTCTGCTTCACCCTCCTGACTTCACCTTCTCCTTCTCCTTCTTCTACTTCTTCTGATTCACCCTCCAGACTTCACCTTCTCCTTCTCCTTCTTCTGCTTCTTCTGCTTCACCCTCCAGACTTTACCTTCTCCTTCTCCTTCTTCTGCTGCGCCCTCCAGACTTCACCTACTCCTTCTCCTTCTACTGCTTCTTCTGCTTCACCCTCCTGACTTCACCTTCTCCTTCTCCTTCTTCTACTTCTTCTGCTTCACCCCCCTGACTTCACCTTCTCCTTCTCCTTCTTCTGCTTCTTCTGATTCACCCTCCTAACTTCACCTTCTACTTCTCCTTCTTCTGCTTCTTCTGATTCACCCTCCTGACTTCACCATCTCCTTCTCCTTCTTCTGCTTCTTCTGATTCACCCTCCAGACTTCACCTTCTCCTTCTCCTTCTACTGCTTCTTCTGATTCACCCTCCAGACTTCACCTTCTCCTTCTCCTTCTTCTGCTTCTTCTGATTCACCCTCCAGACCTCACCTTCTCCTTCTCCTTCTTCTACTTCTTCTGATTCACCCTCCAGACTTCATCTTCTCCTTCTCCTTCTTCTGCTTCTTCTGATTCACCCTCCAGACTTCACCTTCTCCTTCTCCTTCTTCTGCTTCTTCTGATTCACCCTCCAGACTTCACCTTCTCCTTCTCCTTCTTCTACTTCTTCTGATTCACCCTCCTGACTTCACCTTCTCCTTCTCCTTCTTCTACTTCTTCTGATTCACCCTCCAGTCTTCACCTTCTCCTTCTCCTTCTTCTGCTTCTTCTGCTTCACCCTCCAGCCTTCACCTTCTCCTTCTCTTTCTTCTGCTTCTTCTGATTCACCCTCCAGACTTCACCTTCTCCTTCTCCTTCTTCTGATTCTTCTGATTCACCCTCCAGACTTCACCTTCTCCTTCTCCTTCTTCTGCTTCTTCTGATTCACCCTCCTGACTTCACCTTCTCCTTCTCCTTCTTCTACTTCTTCTGCTTCACCCTCCTGACTTCACCTTCTCCTTCTCCTTCTTCTACTTCTTCTGATTCACCCTCCAGACTTCACCTTCTCCTTCTCCTTCTTCTGCTTCCTCTGCTTCACCCTCCAGACTTCACCTTCTCCTTCTCCTTCTTCTGCTTCTTCTGCTTCGCCCTCCAGACTTCACCTTCTCCTTCTCCTTCTTCTGCTTCTTCTGCTTCACCCTCCAGACTTGACCTTCTCCTTCTCCTTCTTCTGCTTCTTCTGCTTCACCCTCCTGACTTCACCTTCTGCTTCTCCTTCTTCTACTTCTTCTGATTCACCCTCCAGACTTCACCTTCTCCTTCTCCTTCTTCTGCTTCTTCTGCTTCACCCTCCAGACTTCACCTTCTCCTTCTCCTTCTTCTGCTTCTTCTGCTGCGCCCTCCAGACTTCACCTACTCCTCCTTCTTCTGCTTCTTCTGCTTCACCCTCCTGACTTCACCTTCTCCTTCTCCTTCTTCTACTTCTTCTGCTTCACCCCCCTGACTTCACCTTCTCCTTCTTCTTCTTCTGCTTCTTCTGATTCACCATCCTAACTTCACCTTCTCCTTCTCCTTCTTCTGCTTCTTCTGATTCACCCTCCTGACTTCACCTTCTCCTTCTCCTTCTTCTGCTTCTTCTGATTCACCCTCCAGACTTCACCTTCTCCTTCTCCTTCTTCTGCTTCTTCTGATTCACCCTCCAGACTTCACCTTCTCCTTCTCCTTCTTCTGCTTCTTCTGATTCACCCTCCAGACTTCACCTTCTCCTTCTCCTTCTTCTACTTCTTCTGATTCACCCTCCAGACTTCACCTTCTCCTTCTCCTTCTTCTACTTCTTCTGATTCACCCTCCAGTCTTCACCTTCTCCTTCTCCTTCTTCTGCTTCTTCTGCTTCACCCTCCAGACTTCACCTTCACCTTCTCTTTCTTCTGCTTCTTCTGATTCACCCTCCAGACTTCACCTTCTCCTTCTCCTTCTTCTACTTCTTCTGATTCACCCTCCAGTCTTCACCTTCTCCTTCTCCTTCTTCTGCTTCTTCTGCTTCACCCTCCAGACTACACCTTCTCCTTCTCCTTCTTCTGCTTCTTCTGATTCACCCTCCAGACATCACCTTCTCCTTCTCCTTCTTCTACTTCTTCTGATTCATCCTCCAGACTTCACCTTCTCCTTCTCCTTCTTCTACTTCTTCTGATTCACCCTCCAGACTTCACCTACTCCTTCTCCTTCTTCTTCTGATTCACCCTCCTGACTTCACCTTCTCCTTCTCCTTCTTCTGCTTCTTCTGCTTCACCCTCCAGACTTCACCTTCTCCTTCTCCTTCTTCTGCTTCTTCTGCTTCACCCTCCAGACTTCACCTTCTCCTTCTCCTTCTTCTGCTTCTTCTGCTTCACCCTCCTGACTTCACCTTCTCCTTCTCCTTCTTCTGATTCTTCTGATTCACTCTCCAGACTTCACCTTCTCCTTCTCCTTCTTCTGCTTCTTCTGATTCACCCTCTTGACTTCACCTTCTCCTTCTCCTTCTTCTACTTCTTCTGATTCACCCTCCTGACTTCACCTTCTCCTTCTCCTTCTTCTACTTCTTCTGATTCACCCTCCAGACTTCACCTTCTCCTTCTCCTTCTTCTACTTCTTCTGATTCACCCTCCAGACATCACCTTCTCCTTCTCCTTCTTCTGCTTCTTCTGATTCACCCTCCAGACTTCACCTTCTCCTTCTCCTTATTCTGCTTCTTCTGATTCACCCCCCAGACTTCACCTTCTCCTTCTCCTTCTTCTGCTTCTTCTGATTCACCCTCCAGACTTCACCTTCTCCTTCTCCTTCTTCTGCTTCTTCTGATTCACCCTCCAGACTTCACCTTCTCCTTCTTCTACTTCTTCTGATTCACCCTCCAGACTTCATCTTCTCCTTCTCCTTCTTCTGCTTCTTTTGATTCACCCTCCAGACTTCACCTTCTCCTTCTCCTTCTTCTGCTTCTTCTGATTCACCCTCCAGACTTCACCTTCTCCTTCTCCTTCTTCTACTTCTTCTGATTCACCCTCGAGACTTCAACTTCTCCTTCTCCTTCTTCTACTTCTTCTGATTCACCCTCCAGACTTCACCTTCTCCTTCTCCTTCTTCTGCTTCTTCTGATTCACCCTCCAGACTTCACCTTCTCCTTCTCCTTCTTCTGCTTCTTCTGATTCACCCTCCAGACTTCACCTTCTCATTCTCCTTCTTCTGCTTCTTCTGATTCACCCTCCAGACCTCACCTTCTCCTTCTCCTTCTTCTACTTCTTCTGATTCACCCTCCAGACTTCATCTTCTCCTTCTCCTTCTTCTGCTTCTTCTGATTCACACTCCAGACTTCACCTTCTCCTTCTCCTTCTTCTGCTTCTTCTGATTCACCCTCCACACTTCTCCTTCTCCTTCTCCTTCTTCTACTTCTTCTGATTCACCCTCCAGACTTCACCTTCTCCTTCTCCTTCTTCTACTTCTTCTGATTCACCCTCCAGTCTTCACCTTCTCCTTCTCCTTCTTCTGCTTCTTCTGATTCACCCTGCAGACTTCACCTTCTCCTTCTCCTTCTTCTGCTTCTTCTGATTCACCCTCCTGACTTCACCTTCTCCTTCTCCTTCTTCTGCTTCTTCTAATTCACCCTCCAGACTTCACCTTCTCCTTCTCCTTCTTCTGCATCTTCTGATTCACCCTCCAGACTTCACCTTCTCCTTCTCCTTCTTCTACTTCTTCTGATTCACCCTCCAGACTTCACCTTCTCCTTCTCCTTCTTCTGCTTCTTCTGATTCACCCTCCAGACTTCGCCTTCTCCTTCTCCTTCGTCTACTTCTTCTGATTCACCCTCCAGACTACACCTTCTCCTTCTCCTTCTTCTACTTCTTCTGATTCACCCTCCAGACTTCACCTTCTCCTTCTCCTTCTTCTGCTTCTTCTGATTCACCCTCCAAACTTCACCTTCTCCTTCTCCTTCTTCTGCTTCTTCTGATTCACCCTCCAGACTTCGCCTTCTCCTTCTCCTTCGTCTACTTCTTCTGATTCACCCTCCAGACTACACCTTCTCCTTCTCCTTCTTCTACTTCTTCTGATTCACCCTCCAGACTTCACCTTCTCCTTCTCCTTCTTCTGCTTCTTCTGCTTCACCCTCCTGACTTCACCTTCTCCTTCTCCTTCTTCTACTTCTTCTGATTCACCCTCCAGACTTCACCTTCTCCTTGTCCTTCTTCTGCTTCTTCTTCTTCACCCTCCAGACTTTACCTTCTCCTTCTCCTTCTTCTGCTTCTTCTGCTGCGCCCTCCAGATTTCACCTTCTCCTTCTCCTTCTTCTACTTCTTCTGATTCACCCTCCAGACTTCATCTTCTCCTTCTCCTTCTTCTGCTTCTTCTGATTCACACTCCAGACTTCACCTTCTCCTTCTCCTTCTTCTGCTTCTTCTGATTCACCCTCCACACTTCTCCTTCTCCTTCTCCTTCTTCTACTTCTTCTGATTCACCCTCCAGACTTCACCTTCTCCTTCTCCTTCTTCTACTTCTTCTGATTCACCCTCCAGTCTTCACCTTCTCCTTCTCCTTCTTCTGCTTCTTCTGATTCACCCTGCAGACTTCACCTTCTCCTTCTCCTTCTTCTGCTTCTTCTGATTCACCCTCCTGACTTCACCTTCTCCTTCTCCTTCTTCTGCTTCTTCTAATTCACCCTCCAGACTTCACCTTCTCCTTCTCCTTCTTCTGCATCTTCTGATTCACCCTCCAGACTTCACCTTCTCCTTCTCCTTCTTCTACTTCTTCTGATTCACCCTCCAGACTTCACCTTCTCCTTCTCCTTCTTCTGCTTCTTCTGATTCACCCTCCAGACTTCGCCTTCTCCTTCTCCTTCGTCTACTTCTTCTGATTCACCCTCCAGACTACACCTTCTCCTTCTCCTTCTTCTACTTCTTCTGATTCACCCTCCAGACTTCACCTTCTCCTTCTCCTTCTTCTGCTTCTTCTGATTCACCCTCCACACTTCACCTTCTCCTTCTCCTTCTTCTGCTTCTTCTGATTCACCCTCCAGACTTCGCCTTCTCCTTCTCCTTCGTCTACTTCTTCTGATTCACCCTCCAGACTACACCTTCTCCTTCTCCTTCTTCTACTTCTTCTGATTCACCCTCCAGACTTCACCTTCTCCTTCTCCTTCTTCTGCTTCTTCTGCTTCACCCTCCTGACTTCACCTTCTCCTTCTCCTTCTTCTACTTCTTCTGATTCACCCTCCAGACTTCACCTTCTCCTTGTCCTTCTTCTGCTTCTTCTTCTTCACCCTCCAGACTTTACCTTCTCCTTCTCCTTCTTCTGCTTCTTCTGCTGCGCCCTCCAGATTTCACCTTCTCCTTCTCCTTCTTCTACTTCTTCTGATTCACCCTCCAGACTTCACCTTCTCCTTCTCCTTCTTCTGCTTCTTCTGATTCACCCTTCAGACTTCACCTTCTCCTTCTCCTTCTTCTGCTTCTTCTGATTCACCCTCCAGACCTCACCTTCTCCTTCTCCTTCTTCTACTTCTTCTGATTCACCCTCCAGACTTCATCTTCTCCTTCTCCTTCTTCTGCTTCTTCTGATTCACACTCCAGACTTCACCTTCTTCTTCTCCTTCTTCTGCTTCTTCTGATTCACACTCCAGACTTCGCCTTCTCCTTCTCCTTCTTCTACTTCTTCTGATTCACCCTCCAGACTTCACCTTCTCCTTCTCCTTCTTCTACTTCTTCTGATTCACCCTCCAGTCTTCACCTTCTCCTTCTCCTTCTTCTGCTTCTTCTGATTCACCCTGCAGACTTCACCTTCTCCTTCTCCTTCTTCTGCTTCTTCTGATTCACCCTCCTGACATCACCTTCTCCTTCTCCTTCTTCTGCTTCTTCTGATTCACCCTGCAGACTTCACCTTCTCCTTCTCCTTCTTCTGCTTCTTCTGATTCACCCTGCAGACTTCACCTTCTCCTTCTCCTTCTTCTGCTTCTTCTGATTCACCCTCCTGACATCACCTTCTCCTTCTCCTTCTTCTGCTTCTTCTAATTCACCCTCCAGACTTCACCTTCTCCTTCTCCTTCTTCTGCTTCTTCTGATTCACCCTCCAGACTTCACCTTCTCCTTCTATTCTTCTGCTTCTTCTGATTCACCCTCCAGACTTCACCTTCTCCTTCTCCTTCTTCTGCTTCTTCTGATTCACCCTCCAGACTTCACCTTCTCCTTCTCCATCTTCTGCTTCTTCTGATTCACCCTCCAGACTTCACCTTCTCCTTCTCCTTCTTCTGCTTCTTCTGATTCACCCTCCAGACTTCACCTTCTCCTTCTCCTTCTTCTGCTTCTTCTGATTCACCCTCCAGACTACACCTTCTCCTTCTCCTTCTTCTACTTCTTCTGATTCATCCTCCAGACTTCACCTTCTCCTTCTCCTTCTTCTGCTTCTTCTGATTCACCCTCCAGACTTCACCTTCTCCTTCTTCTACTTCTTATGATTCACCCTCCGGACTTCACCTTCTCCTTCTCCTTCTTCGACTTCTTCTGATTCACCCTCCAGACTTCACCTTCTCCTTCTCCTTCTTCTACTTCTTCTGCTTCTCCCTCCAGACTACACCTTCTCCTTCTCCTTCTTCTGCTTCTTCTGATTCACCCTCCAGACATCACCTTCTCCTTCTCCTTCTTCTACTTCTTCTGATTCATCCTCCAGACTTCACCTTCTCCTTCTCCTTCTTCTACTTCTTCTGATTCACCCTCCAGACTTCACCTACTCCTTCTCCTTCTTCTTCTGATTCACCCTCCTGATTTCACCTTCTCCTTCTCCTTCTTCTGCTTCTTCTGCTTCACCCTCCAGACTTCACCTTCTCCTTCTCCTTCTTCTGCTTCTTCTGCTTCACCCTCCAGACTTCACCTTCTCCTTCTCCTTCTTCTGCTTCTTCTGCTTCACCCTCCTGACTTCACCTTCTCCTTCTCCTTCTTCTACTTCTTCTGATTCACCCTCCAGACTTCACCTTCTCCTTCTCCTTCTTCTGCTTCTTCTGCTTCACCCTCCAGACTTTACCTTCTCCTTCTCCTTCTTCTGCTTCTTCTGCTGCGCCCTCCAGACTTCACCTACTCCTTCTCCTTCTACTGCTTCTTCTGCTTCACCCTCCTGACTTCACCTTCTCCTTCTCCTTCTTCTACTTCTTCTGATTCACCCCCCTGACTTCACCTTCTCCTTCTCCTTCTTCTGCTTCTTCTGATTCACCCTCCTAACTTCACCTTCTACTTCTCCTTCTTCTGCTTCTTCTGATTCACCCTCCTGACTTCACCATCTCCTTCTCCTTCTTCTGCTTCTTCTGATTCACCCTCCAGACTTCACCTTCTCCTTCTCCTTCTACTGCTTCTTCTGATTCACCCTCCAGACTTCACCTTCTCCTTCTCCTTCTTCTGCTTCTTCTGATTCACCCTCCAGACCTCACCTTCTCCTTCTCCTTCTTCTACTTCTTCTGATTCACCCTCCAGACTTCATCTTCTCCTTCTCCTTCTTCTGCTTCTTCTGATTCACCCTCCAGACTTCACCTTCTCCTTCTCCTTCTTCTGCTTCTTCTGATTCACCCTCCAGACTTCACCTTCTCCTTCTCCTTCTTCTACTTCTTCTGATTCACCCTCCTGACTTCACCTTCTCCTTCTCCTTCTTCTACTTCTTCTGATTCACCCTCCAGTCTTCACCTTCTCCTTCTCCTTCTTCTGCTTCTTCTGCTTCACCCTCCAGCCTTCACCTTCTCCTTCTCTTTCTTCTGCTTCTTCTGATTCACCCTCCAGACTTCACCTTCTCCTTCTCCTTCTTCTGATTCTTCTGATTCACCCTCCAGACTTCACCTTCTCCTTCTCCTTCTTCTGCTTCTTCTGATTCACCCTCCTGACTTCACCTTCTCCTTCTCCTTCTTCTACTTCTTCTGCTTCACCCTCCTGACTTCACCTTCTCCTTCTCCTTCTTCTACTTCTTCTGATTCACCCTCCAGACTTCACCTTCTCCTTCTCCTTCTTCTGCTTCCTCTGCTTCACCCTCCAGACTTCACCTTCTCCTTCTCCTTCTTCTGCTTCTTCTGCTTCGCCCTCCAGACTTCACCTTCTCCTTCTCCTTCTTCTGCTTCTTCTGCTTCACCCTCCAGACTTGACCTTCTCCTTCTCCTTCTTCTGCTTCTTCTGCTTCACCCTCCTGACTTCACCTTCTGCTTCTCCTTCTTCTACTTCTTCTGATTCACCCTCCAGACTTCACCTTCTCCTTCTCCTTCTTCTGCTTCTTCTGCTTCACCCTCCAGACTTCACCTTCTCCTTCTCCTTCTTCTGCTTCTTCTGCTGCGCCCTCCAGACTTCACCTACTCCTCCTTCTTCTGCTTCTTCTGCTTCACCCTCCTGACTTCACCTTCTCCTTCTCCTTCTTCTACTTCTTCTGCTTCACCCCCCTGACTTCACCTTCTCCTTCTTCTTCTTCTGCTTCTTCTGATTCACCATCCTAACTTCACCTTCTCCTTCTCCTTCTTCTGCTTCTTCTGATTCACCCTCCTGACTTCACCTTCTCCTTCTCCTTCTTCTGCTTCTTCTGATTCACCCTCCAGACTTCACCTTCTCCTTCTCCTTCTTCTGCTTCTTCTGATTCACCCTCCAGACTTCACCTTCTCCTTCTCCTTCTTCTGCTTCTTCTGATTCACCCTCCAGACCTCACCTTCTCCTTCTCCTTCTTCTGCTTCTTCTGATTCACCCTCCAGACTTCAGCTTCTCCTTCTCCTTCTTCTGCTTCTTCTGATTCACCCTCCAGACTTCACCTTCTCCTTCTCCTTCTTCTGCTTCTTCTGATTCACCCTCCAGACTTCACCTTCTCCTTCTCCTTCTTCTACTTCTTCTGATTCACCCTCCAGACTTCACCTTCTCCTTCTCCTTCTTCTACTTCTTCTGATTCACCCTCCAGTCTTCACCTTCTCCTTCTCCTTCTTCTGCTTCTTCTGCTTCACCCTCCAGACTTCACCTTCACCTTCTCTTTCTTCTGCTTCTTCTGATTCACCCTCCAGACTTCACCTTCTCCTTCTCCTTCTTCAACTTCTTCTGATTCACCCTCCAGTCTTCACCTTCTCCTTCTCCTTCTTCTGCTTCTTCTGCTTCACCCTCCAGACTACACCTTCTCCTTCTCCTTCTTCTGCTTCTTCTGATTCACCCTCCAGACATCACCTTCTCCTTCTCCTTCTTCTACTTCTTCTGATTCATCCTCCAGACTTCACCTTCTCCTTCTCCTTCTTCTACTTCTTCTGATTCACCCTCCAGACTTCACCTACTCCTTCTCCTTCTTCTTCTGATTCACCCTCCTGACTTCACCTTCTCCTTCTCCTTCTTCTGCTTCTTCTGCTTCACCCTCCAGACTTCACCTTCTCCTTCTCCTTCTTCTGCTTCTTCTGCTTCACCCTCCAGACTTCACCTTCTCCTTCTCCTTCTTCTGCTTCTTCTGCTTCACCCTCCTGACTTCACCTTCTCCTTCTCCTTCTTCTGATTCTTCTGATTCACTCTCCAGACTTCACCTTCTCCTTCTCCTTCTTCTGCTTCTTCTGATTCACCCTCTTGACTTCACCTTCTCCTTCTCCTTCTTCTACTTCTTCTGATTCACCCTCCTGACTTCACCTTCTCCTTCTCCTTCTTCTACTTCTTCTGATTCACCCTCCAGACTTCACCTTCTCCTTCTCCTTCTTCTACTTCTTCTGATTCACCCTCCAGACATCACCTTCTCCTTCTCCTTCTTCTGCTTCTTCTGATTCACCCTCCAGACTTCACCTTCTCCTTCTCCTTATTCTGCTTCTTCTGATTCACCCTCCAGACTTCACCTTCTCCTTCTCCTTCTTCTGCTTCTTCTGATTCACCCTCCAGACTTCACCTTCTCCTTCTCCTTCTTCTGCTTCTTCTGATTCACCCTCCAGACTTCACCTTCTCCTTCTTCTACTTCTTCTGATTCACCCTCCAGACTTCATCTTCTCCTTCTCCTTCTTCTGCTTCTTTTGATTCACCCTCCAGACTTCACCTTCTCCTTCTCCTTCTTCTGCTTCTTCTGATTCACCCTCCAGACTTCACCTTCTCCTTCTCCTTCTTCTACTTCTTCTGATTCACCCTCGAGACTTCACCTTCTCCTTCTCCTTCTTCTACTTCTTCTGATTCACCCTCCAGACTTCACCTTCTCCTTCTCCTTCTTCTGCTTCTTCTGATTCACCCTCCAGACTTCACCTTCTCCTTCTCCTTCTTCTGCTTCTTCTGATTCACCCTCCAGACTTCACCTTCTCATTCTCCTTCTTCTGCTTCTTCTGATTCACCCTCCAGACCTCACCTTCTCCTTCTCCTTCTTCTACTTCTTCTGATTCACCCTCCAGACTTCATCTTCTCCTTCTCCTTCTTCTGCTTCTTCTGATTCACACTCCAGACTTCACCTTCTCCTTCTCCTTCTTCTGCTTCTTCTGATTCACCCTCCACACTTCTCCTTCTCCTTCTCCTTCTTCTACTTCTTCTGATTCACCCTCCAGACTTCACCTTCTCCTTCTCCTTCTTCTACTTCTTCTGATTCACCCTCCAGTCTTCACCTTCTCCTTCTCCTTCTTCTGCTTCTTCTGATTCACCCTGCAGACTTCACCTTCTCCTTCTCCTTCTTCTGCTTCTTCTGATTCACCCTCCTGACTTCACCTTCTCCTTCTCCTTCTTCTGCTTCTTCTAATTCACCCTCCAGACTTCACCTTCTCCTTCTCCTTCTTCTGCATCTTCTGATTCACCCTCCAGACTTCACCTTCTCCTTCTCCTTCTTCTACTTCTTCTGATTCACCCTCCAGACTTCACCTTCTCCTTCTCCTTCCTCTGCTTCTTCTGATTCACCCTCCAGACTTCGCCTTCTCCTTCTCCTTCGTCTACTTCTTCTGATTCACCCTCCAGACTACACCTTCTCCTTCTCCTTCTTCTACTTCTTCTGATTCACCCTCCAGACTTCACCTTCTCCTTCTCCTTCTTCTGCTTCTTCTGATTCACCCTCCACACTTCACCTTCTCCTTCTCCTTCTTCTACTTCTTCTGATTCATCCTCCAGACTTCACCTTCTCCTTCTCCTTCTTCTACTTCTTCTGATTCACCCTCCAGACTTCACCTACTCCTTCTCCTTCTTCTTCTGATTCACCCTCCTGACTTCACCTTCTCCTTCTCCTTCTTCTGCTTCTTCTGCTTCACCCTCCAGACTTCACCTTCCCCTTCTCCTTCTTCTGCTTCTTCTGCTTCACCCTCCAGACTTCACCTTCTCCTTCTCCTTCTTCTGCTTCTTCTGCTTCACCCTCCTGACTTCACCTTCTCCTTCTCCTTCTTCTACTTCTTCTGATTCACCCTCCAGACTTCACCTTCTCCTTGTCCTTCTTCTGCTTCTTCTTCTTCACCCTCCAGACTTTACCTTCTCCTTCTCCTTCTTCTGCTTCTTCTGCTGCGCCCTCCAGATTTCACCTACTCCTTCTCCTTCTTCTGCTTCTTCTGCTTCACCCTCCTGACTTCACCTTCTCCTTCTCCTTCTTCTACTTCTTCTGCTTCACCCCCCTGACTTCACCTTCTCCTTCTCCTTCTTCTGCTTCTTCTGATTCACCCTTCAGACATCACCTTCTCCTTCTCATTCTTCTACTTCTTCTGATTCATCCTCCAGACTTCACCTTCTCCTTCTCCTTCTTCTACTTCTTCTGATTCACCCTCCAGACTTCACCTACTCCTTCTCCTTCTTCTTCTGATTCACCCTCCTGACTTCACCTTCTCCTTCTCCTTCTTCTGCTTCTTCTGCTTCACCCTCCAGACTTCACCTTCTCCTTCTCCTTCTTCTGCTTCTTCTGCTTCACCCTCCAGACTTCACCTTCTCCTTCTCCTTCTTCTGCTTCTTCTGCTTCACCCTCCTGACTTCACCTTCTCCTTCTCCTTCTTCTGATTCTTCTGATTCACTCTCCAGACTTCACCTTCTCCTTCTCCTTCTTCTGCTTCTTCTGATTCACCCTCTTGACTTCACCTTCTCCTTCTCCTTCTTCTACTTCTTCTGATTCACCCTCCTGACTTCACCTTCTCCTTCTCCTTCTTCTACTTCTTCTGATTCACCCTCCAGACTTCACCTTCTCCTTCTCCTTCTTCTACTTCTTCTGATTCACCCTCCAGACATCACCTTCTCCTTCTCCTTCTTCTGCTTCTTCTGATTCACCCTCCAGACTTCACCTTCTCCTTCTCCTTATTCTGCTTCTTCTGATTCACCCTCCAGACTTCACCTTCTCCTTCTCCTTCTTCTGCTTCTTCTGATTCACCCTCCAGACTTCACCTTCTCCTTCTCCTTCTTCTGCTTCTTCTGATTCACCCTCCAGACTTCACCTTCTCCTTCTTCTACTTCTTCTGATTCACCCTCCAGACTTCATCTTCTCCTTCTCCTTCTTCTGCTTCTTTTGATTCACCCTCCAGACTTCACCTTCTCCTTCTCCTTCTTCTGCTTCTTCTGATTCACCCTCCAGACTTCACCTTCTCCTTCTCCTTCTTCTACTTCTTCTGATTCACCCTCGAGACTTCACCTTCTCCTTCTCCTTCTTCTACTTCTTCTGATTCACCCTCCAGACTTCACCTTCTCCTTCTCCTTCTTCTGCTTCTTCTGATTCACCCTCCAGACTTCACCTTCTCCTTCTCCTTCTTCTGCTTCTTCTGATTCACCCTCCAGACTTCACCTTCTCATTCTCCTTCTTCTGCTTCTTCTGATTCACCCTCCAGACCTCACCTTCTCCTTCTCCTTCTTCTACTTCTTCTGATTCACCCTCCAGACTTCATCTTCTCCTTCTCCTTCTTCTGCTTCTTCTGATTCACACTCCAGACTTCACCTTCTCCTTCTCCTTCTTCTGCTTCTTCTGATTCACCCTCCAGACTTCGCCTTCTCCTTCTCCTTCTTCTACTTCTTCTGATTCACCCTCCAGACTTCACCTTCTCCTTCTCCTTCTTCTACTTCTTCTGATTCACCCTCCAGTCTTCACCTTCTCCTTCTCCTTCTTCTGCTTCTTCTGATTCACCCTGCAGACTTCACCTTCTCCTTCTCCTTCTTCTGCTTCTTCTGATTCACCCTCCTGACTTCACCTTCTCCTTCTCCTTCTTCTGCTTCTTCTAATTCACCCTCCAGACTTCACCTTCTCCTTCTCCTTCTTCTGCATCTTCTGATTCACCCTCCAGACTTCACCTTCTCCTTCTCCTTCTTCTACTTCTTCTGATTCACCCTCCAGACTTCACCTTCTCCTTCTCCTTCTTCTGCTTCTTCTGATTCACCCTCCAGACTTCGCCTTCTCCTTCTCCTTCGTCTACTTCTTCTGATTCACCCTCCAGACTACACCTTCTCCTTCTCCTTCTTCTACTTCTTCTGATTCACCCTCCAGACTTCACCTTCTCCTTCTCCTTCTTCTGCTTCTTCTGATTCACCCTCCACACTTCACCTTCTCCTTCTCCTTCTTCTACTTCTTCTGATTCATCCTCCAGACTTCACCTTCTCCTTCTCCTTCTTCTACTTCTTCTGATTCACCCTCCAGACTTCACCTACTCCTTCTCCTTCTTCTTCTGATTCACCCTCCTGACTTCACCTTCTCCTTCTCCTTCTTCTGCTTCTTCTGCTTCGCCCTCCAGACTTCACCTTCCCCTTCTCCTTCTTCTGCTTCTTCTGCTTCACCCTCCAGACTTCACCTTCTCCTTCTCCTTCTTCTGCTTCTTCTGCTTCACCCTCCTGACTTCACCTTCTCCTTCTCCTTCTTCTACTTCTTCTGATTCACCCTCCAGACTTCACCTTCTCCTGGTCCTTCTTCTGCTTCTTCTTCTTCACCCTCCAGACTTTACCTTCTCCTTCTCCTTCTTCTGCTTCTTCTGCTGCGCCCTCCAGATTTCACCTACTCCTTCTCCTTCTTCTGCTTCTTCTGCTTCACCCTCCTGACTTCACCTTCTCCTTCTCCTTCTTCTACTTCTTCTGCTTCACCCCCCTGACTTCACCTTCTCCTTCTCCTTCTTCTGCTTCTTCTGATTCACCCTTCAGACTTCACCTTCTCCTTCTCCTTCTTCTGCTTCTTCTGATTCACCCTCCAGACCTCACCTTCTCCTTCTCCTTCTTCTACTTCTTCTGATTCACCCTCCAGACTTCATCTTCTCCTTCTCCTTCTTCTGCTTCTTCTGATTCACACTCCAGACTTCACCTTCTCCTTCTCCTTCTTCTGCTTCTTCTGATTCACCCTCCAGACTTCGCCTTCTCCTTCTCCTTCTTCTACTTCTTCTGATTCACCCTCCAGACTTCACCTTCTCCTTCTCCTTCTTCTACTTCTTCTGATTCACCCTCCAGTCTTCACCTTCTCCTTCTCCTTCTTCTGCTTCTTCTGATTCACCCTGCAGACGTCACCTTCTCCTTCTCCTTCTTCTGCTTCTTCTGATTCACCCTCCTGACTTCACCTTCTCCTTCTCCTTCTTCTGCTTCTTCTAATTCACCCTCCAGACTTCACCTTCTCCTTCTCCTTCTTCTACTTCTTCTGATTCACCCTCCAGACTTCACCTTCTCCTTCCATTCTTCTGCTTCTTCTGATTCACCCTCCAGACTTCACCTTCTCCTTCTCCTTCTTCTGCTTCTTCTGATTCACCCTCCAGACTTCACCTTCTTCTTCTCCTTCTTCTGCTTCTTCTGATTCACCCTCCAGACTTCACCTTCTCCTTCTCCTTCTTCTGCTTCTTCTGATTCACCCTCCAGACTTCACCTTCTCCTTCTCCTTCTTCTACTTCTTCTGATTCACCCTCCAGACTTCACCTTCTCCTTCTCCTTCTTCTGCTTCTTCTGATTCACCCTCCAGACTTTGCCTTCTCCTTCTCCTTCGTCTACTTCTTCTGATTCACCCTCCAGACTACACCTTCTCCTTCTCCTTCTTCTACTTCTTCTGATTCACCCTCCAGACTTCACCTTCTCCTTCTCCTTCTTCTGCTTCTTCTGATTCACCCTCCAGACTTCACCTTCTCCTTCTCCTTCTTCTACTTCTTCTGATTCATCCTCCAGACTTCACCTTCTCCTTCTCCTTCTTCTTCTGATTCACCCTCCTGACTTCACCTTCTCCTTCTCCTTCTTCTGCTTCTTCTGATTCACCCTCCAGACTTCACCTTCTCCTTCTCCTTCTTCTACTTCTTCTGATTCACCCTCCAGACTTCACCTACTCCTTCTCCTTCTTCTTCTGATTCACCCTCCTGACTTCACCTTCTCCTTCTCCTTCTTCTGCTTCTTCTGCTTCACCCTCCAGACTTCACCTTCTCCTTCTTCTGCTTCTTCTGCTTCACCCTCCAGACTTCATCTTCTCCTTCTCCTTCTTCTGCTTCTTCTGCTTCACCCTCCTGACTTCACCTTCTCCTTCTCCTTCTTCTACTTCTTCTGATTCATCCTCCAGACTTCACCTTCTCCTTCTCCTTCTTCTACTTCTTCTGATTCACCCTCCAGACTTCACCTACTCCTTCTCCTTCTTCTTCTGATTCACCCTCCTGACTTCACCTTCTCCTTCTCCTTCTTCTGCTTCTTCTGCTTCACCCTCCAGACTTCACCTTCCCCTTCTCCTTCTTCTGCTTCTTCTGCTTCTCCCTCCAGACTTCACCTTCTCCTTCTCCTTCTTCTGCTTCTTCTGCTTCACCCTCCTGACTTCACCTTCTCCTTCTCCTTCTTCTACTTCTTCTGATTCACCCTCCAGACTTCACCTTCTCCTTGTCCTTCTTCTGCTTCTTCTTCTTCACCCTCCAGACTTTACCTTCTCCTTCTCCTTCTTCTGCTTCTTCTGCTGCGCCCTCCAGATTTCACCTACTCCTTCTCCTTCTTCTGCTTCTTCTGCTTCACCCTCCTGACTTCACCTTCTCCTTCTCCTTCTTCTACTTCTTCTGCTTCACCCCCCTGACTTCACCTTCTCCTTCTCCTTCTTCTGCTTCTTCTGATTCACCCTTCAGACTTCACCTTCTCCTTCTCCTTCTTCTGCTTCTTCTGATTCACCCTCCAGACCTCACCTTCTCCTTCTCCTTCTTCTACTTCTTCTGATTCACCCTCCAGACTTCACCTTCTCCTTCTCCTTCTTCTGCTTCTTCTGATTCACACTCCAGACTTCACCTTCTCCTTCTCCTTCTTCTGCTTCTTCTGATTCACCCTCCAGACTTCGCCTTCTCCTTCTCCTTCTTCTACTTCTTCTGATTCACCCTCCAGACTTCACCTTCTCCTTCTCCTTCTTCTACTTCTTCTGATTCACCCTCCAGTCTTCACCTTCTCCTTCTCCTTCTTCTGCTTCTTCTGATTCACCCTGCAGACGTCACCTTCTCCTTCTCCTTCTTCTGCTTCTTCTGATTCTCCCTCCTGACTTCACCTTCTCCTTCTCCTTCATCTGCTTCTTCTAATTCACCCTCCAGACTTCACCTTCTCCTTCTCCTTCTTCTACTTCTTCTGATTCACCCTCCAGACTTCACCTTCTCCTTCCATTCTTCTGCTTCTTCTGATTCACCCTCCAGACTTCACCTTCTCCTTCTCCTTCTTCTGCTTCTTCTGATTCACCCTCCAGACTTCACCTTCTTCTTCTCCTTCTTCTGCTTCTTCTGATTCACCCTCCAGACTTCACCTTCTCCTTCTCCTTCTTCTGCTTCTTCTGATTCACCCTCCAGACTTCACCTTCTCCTTCTCCTTCTTCTACTTCTTCTGATTCACCCTCCAGACTTCACCTTCTCCTTCTCCTTCTTCTGCTTCTTCTGATTCACCCTCCAGACTTTGCCTTCTCCTTCTCCTTCGTCTACTTCTTCTGATTCACCCTCCAGACTACACCTTCTCCTTCTCCTTCTTCTACTTCTTCTGATTCACCCTCCAGACTTCACCTTCTCCTTCTCCTTCTTCTGCTTCTTCTGATTCACCCTCCAGACTTCACCTTCTCCTTCTCCTTCTTCTACTTCTTCTGATTCATCCTCCAGACTTCACCTTCTCCTTCTCCTTCTTCTACTTCTTCTGATTCACCCTCCAGACTTCACCTACTCCTTCTCCTTCTTCTTCTGATTCACCCTCCTGACTTCACCTTCTCCTTCTCCTTCTTCTGCTTCTTCTGCTTCACCCTCCAGACTTCACCTTCTCCTTCTTCTGCTTCTTCTGCTTCACCCTCCAGACTTCACCTTCTCCTTCTCCTTCTTCTGCTTCTTCTGCTTCACCCTCCTGACTTCACCTTCTCCTTCTCCTTCTTCTACTTCTTCTGATTCACCCTCCAGACTTCACCTTCTCCTTCTCCTTCTTCTGCTTCTTCTGCTTCACCCTCCAGACTTTACCTTCTCCTTCTCCTTCTTCTGCTTCTTCTGCTGCGCCCTCCAGACTTCACCTACTCCTTCTCCTTCTTCTGCTTCTTCTGCTTCACCCTCCTGACTTCACCTTCTCCTTCTCCTTCTTCATCTTCTCCTGCTTCACCCCCCTGACTTCACCTTCTCCTTCTCCTTCTTCTGCTTCTTCTGATTCACCCTCCTTACTACACCTTCTACTTCTCCTTCTTCTGCTTCTTCTGATTCACCCTCCTGACTTCACCTTCTCCTTCTCCTTCTTCTGCTTCTTCTGATTCACCCTCCAGACTTCAACTTCTCCTTCTCCTTCTTCTGCTTCTTCTGATTCACCCTCCAGACTTCACCTTCTCCTTCTCCTTCTTCTGCTTCTTCTGATTCACCCTCCAGACCTCACCTTCTCCTTCTCCTTCTTCTACTTCTTCTGATTCACCCTCCAGACTTCATCTTCTCCTTCTCCTTCTTCTGCTTCTTCTGATTCACCCTCCAGACTTCACCTTCTCCTTCTCCTTCTTCTGCTTCTTCTGATTCACCCTCCAGACTTCACCTACTCCTTCTCCTTCTTCTACTTCTTCTGATTCACCCTCCAGACTTCACCTTCTCCTTCTCCTTCTTCTACTTCTTCTGATTCACCCTCCAGTCTTCACCTTCTCCTTCTCCTTCTTCTGCTTCACCCTCCAGACTTCACCTTCTCCTTCTCTTTCTTCTGCTTCTTCTGATTCACCCTCCAGACTACACCTTCTCCTTCTCCTTCTTCTGATTCTTCTGATTCACCCTCCAGACTTCACCTTCTCCTTCTCCTTCTTCTACTTCTTCTGATTCATCATCCAGACTTCATCTTCTCCTTCTCCTTCTTCTGCTTCTTCTGATTCACACTCCAGACTTCACCTTCTCCTTCTCCTTCTTCTGCTTCTTCTGATTCACCATCCAGACTTCGCCTTCTCCTTCTCCTACTTCTACTTCTTCTGATTCACCCTCCAGACTTCACCTTCTCCTTCTCCTTCTTCTACTTCTTCTGATTCACCCTCCAGTCTTCACCTTCTCCTTCTCCTTCTTCTGCTTCTTCTGATTCACCCTGCAGACTTCACCTTCTCCTTCTCCTTCTTCTGCTTCTTCTGATTCTCCCTCCTGACTCCACCTTCTCCTTCTCCTTCTTCTGCTTCTTCTCATTCACCCTCCAGACTTCACCTTCTCCTTCTCCTTCTTCTACTTCTTCTGATTCACCCTCCAGACTTCACCTTCTCCTTCTATTCTTCTGCTTCTTCTGCTTCACCCTCCAGACTTCACCTTCTCCTTCTCCTTCTTCTGCTTCTTCTGATTCACCCTCCAGACTTCACCTTCTCCTTCTCCTTCTTCTGCTTCTTCTGATTCACCCTCCAGACTTCACCTTCTCCTTCTCCTTCTTCTGCTTCTTCTGATTCACCCTCCAGACTTCACCTTCTCCTTCTCCTTCTTCTACTTCTTCTGATTCACCCTCCAGACTTCACCTTCTCCTTCTCCTTCTTCTGCTTCTTCTGATTCACCCTCCAGACTTCGCCTTCTCCTTCTCCTTCGTCTACTTCTGCTGATTCACCCTCCAGACTACACCTTCTCCTTCTCCTTCTTCTACTGCTTCTGATTCACCCTCCAGACTTCACCTTCTCCTTCTCCTTCTTCTGCTTCTTCTGTTTCACCCTCCACACTTCACCTTCTCCTTCTCCTTCTTCTACTTCTTCTGATTCATCCTCCAGACTTCACCTTCTCCTTCTCCTTCTTCTACTTCTTCTGATTCACCCTCCAGACTTCACCTACTCCTTCTCCTTCTTCTTCTGATTCACCCTCCTGACTTCACCTTCTCCTTCTCCTTCTTCTGCTTCTTCTGCTTCACCCTCCAGACTTCACCTTCCCCTTCTCCTTCTTCTGCTTCTTCTGCTTCACCCTCCAGACTTCACCTTCTCCTTCTCCTTCTTCTGCTTCTTCTGCTTCACCCTCCTGACTTCACCTTCTCCTTCTCCTTCTTCTACTTCTTCTGATTCACCCTCCAGACTTCACCTTCTCCTTGTCCTTCTTCTGCTTCTTCTGCTTCACCCTCCAGACTTTACCTTCTCCTTCTCCTTCTTCTGCTTCTTCTGCTGCGCCCTCCAGACTTCACCTACTCCTTCTCCTTCTTCTGCTTATTCTGCTGCACCCTACTGACTTCACCTTCTCCTTCTCCTTCTTCTACTTCTTCTGCTTCACCCCCTGACTTCACCTTCTCCTTCTCCTTCTTCTGCTTCTTCTGATTCACCCTCCAGACCTCACCTTCTCCTTCTCCTTCTTCTACTTCTTCTGATTCACCCTCCAGACTTCATCTTCTCCTTAACTTCTTCTGCTTCTTCTGATTCACACTCCAGACTTCACCTTCTCCTTCTCCTTCTTCTGCTTCTTCTGATTCACCCTCCAGACTTCGCCTTCTCCTTCTCCTTCTTCTACTTCTTCTGATTCACCCTCCAGACTTCACCTTCTCCTTCTCCTTCTTCTACTGCTTCTGATTCACCCTCCAATCTTCACCTTCTCCTTCTCCTTCTTCTGCTTCTTCTGATTCACCCTGCAGACTTCACCTTCTCCTTCTCCTTCTTCTGCTTCTTCTGATTCACCATCCTGACTTCACCTTCTCCTTCTCCTTCTTCTGCTTCTTCTGATTCACCCTCCAGACTTCACCTTCTCCTTCTCCTTCTTCTGCTTCTTCTGATTCACCCTCCAGACTTCACCTTCTCCTTCTCCTTCTTCTACTTCTTCTGATTCACCCTCCAGACTTCACCTTCTCCTTCTCCTTCTTCTGCTTCTTCTGATTCACCCTCCAGACTTTGCCTTCTCCTTCTCCTTCGTCTACTTCTTCTGATTCACCCTCCAGACTACACCTTCTCCTTCTCCTTCTTCTACTTCTTCTGATTCACCCTCCAGACTTCACCTTCTCCTTCTCCTTCTTCTGCTTCTTCTGATTCACCCTCCAGACTTCACCTTCTCCTTCTCCTTCTTCTACTTCTTCTGATTCATCCTCCAGACTTCACCTTCTCCTTCTCCTTCTTCTACTTCTTCTGATTCACCCTCCAGACTTCAACTACTCCTTCTCCTTCTTCTTCTGATTCACCCTCCTGACTTCACCTTCTCCTTCTCCTTCTTCTGCTTCTTCTGCTTCAACCTCCAGACTTCACCTTCTCCTTCTTCTGCTTCTTCTGCTTCACCCTCCAGACTTCACCTTCTCCTTCTCCTTCTTCTGCTTCTTCTGCTTCACCCTCCTGACTTCACCTTCTCCTTCTCCTTCTTCTACTTCTTCTGATTCACCCTCCAGACTTCACCTTCTCCTTCTCCTTCTTCTGCTTCTTCTGCTTCACCCTCCAGACTTTACCTTCTCCTTCTCCTTCTTCTGCTTCTTCTGCTGCGCCCTCCAGACTTCACCTACTCCTTCTACTTCTTCTGCTTCTTCTGCTTCACCCTCCTGACTTCACCTTCTCCTTCTCCTTCTTCGACTTCTTCTGCTTCACCCCCCTGACTTCACCTTCTCCTTCTCCTTATTCTGCTTCTTCTGATTCACCCTCCTAACTACACCTTCTACTTCTCCTTCTTCTGCTTCTTCTGATTCACCCTCCTGACTTCACCTTCTCCTTCTCCTTCTACTGCTTCTTCTGATTCACCCTCCAGACTTCACCTTCTCCTTCTCCTTCTTCTGCTTCTTCTGATTCACCCTCCAGACTTCACCTTCTCCTTCTCCTTCTTCTGCTTCTTCTGATTCACCCTCCAGACCTCACCTTCTCCTTCTCCTTCTTCTACTTCTTCTGATTCACCCTCCAGACTTCATCTTCTCCTTCTCCTTCTTCTGCTTCTTCTGATTCACCCTCCAGACTTCACCTTCTCCTTCTCCTTCTTCTGCTTCTTCTGATTCACCCTCCAGACTTCACCTACTCCTTCTCCTTCTTCTACTTCTTCTGATTCACCCTCCAGACTTCACCTTCTCCTTCTCCTTCTTCTACTTCTTCTGATTCACCCTCCAGCCTTCACCTTCTCCTTCTCCTTCTTCTGCTTCTTCTGCTTCACCCTCCAGACTTCACCTTCTCCTTCTCTTTCTTCTGCTTCTTCTGATTGACCCTCCAGACTTCACCTTCTCCTTCTCCTTCTTCTGATTCTTCTGATTCACCCTCCAGACTTCACCTTCTCCTTCTCCTTCTTCTACTTCTTCTGATTCACCCTCCAGACTTCACCTTCTCCTTCTCCTTCTTCTACTTCTTCTGATTCACCCTCCAGTCTTCACATTCTCCTTCTCCTTCTTCTGCTTCTTCTGCTTCACCCTCCAGACTTCACCTTCTCCTTCTCTTTCTTCTGCTTCTTCTGATTCACCCTCCAGACTTCACCTTCTCCTTCTCCTTCTTCTGATTCTTCTGATTCACCCTCCAGACTTCACCTTCTCCTTCTCATTCTTCTACTTCTTCTGATTCACCCTCCTGACTTCACCTTCTCCTTCTCCTTCTTCTACTTCTTCTGATTCACCCTCCAGACTTCACCTTCTCCTTCTCCTTCTTCTACTTCTTCTGATTCACCCTCCAGTCTTCACCTTCTCCTTCTCCTTCTTCTGCTTCTTCTGCTTCACCCTCCAGACTTCACCTTCTCCTTCTCTTTCTTCTGCTTCTTCTGATTCACCCTCCAGACTTCACCTTCTCCTTCTCCTTCTTCTGCTTCTTCTGCTGCGCCCTCCAGACTTCACCTTCTCCTTCTTCTTCTTCTGCTTCTTCTGCTACATCCTCCTGACTTCACCTTCTCCTTCTCCTTCTTCTACTTCTTCTGCTTCACCCCCCTGACTTCACCTTCTCCTTCTCCTTCTTCTGCTTCTTCAGATTCACCCTCCTAACGTCACCTTCTCCTTCTCCTTATTCTGCTTCTTCTGATTCACCCTTCTGACTTCACCTTCTCCTTCTCCTTCTTCTACTTCTTCTGTTTCACCCTCCAGACTTCACCTTCTCCTTCTCCTTCTTCTGCTTCTTCTGATACACCCTCCAGACTTCACCTTCTCCTTCTCCTTCTGCTGCTTCTTCTGATTCACCCTCCAGACTTCACCTTCTCCTTCTCCTTCTTCTGCTTCTTCTGATTCACCCTTCAGACTTCACCTTCTCCTTCTCCTTCTTCCGCTTCTTCTGATTCACCCTCCAGACCTCACCGTCTCCTTCTCCTTCTTCTACTTCTTCTGATTCACCCTCCAGACTTCATCTTCTCCTTCTCCTTCTTCTGCTTCTTCTGATTCACCCTCCAGACTTCACCTTCTCCTTCTCCTTCTTCTGCTTCTTCTGATTCACCCTCCAGACTTCGCCTTTTCCTTCTCCTTCTTCTACTTCTTCTGATTCACCCTCCAGACTTCACCTTCTCCTTCTCCTTCTTCTACTTCTTCTGATTCACCCTCCAGTCTTCACCTTCTCCTTCTCCTTCTTCTGCTTATTCTGATTCACGCTCCAGACTTCACCTTCTCCTTCTCCTTCTTCTGCTTCTTCTGATTCACCCTCCTGACTTCACCTTCTCCTTCTCCTTCTTCTGCTTCTTCTGATTCACCCTCCAGACTTCACCTTCTCCTTCTCCTTCTTCTGCTTCTTCTGATTCACCCTCCAGACTTCACCTTCTCCTTCTCCTTCTTCTGCTTCTTCTGATTCACCCTCCAGACTTCACCTTCTCCTTCTCCTTCTTGTGCTTCTTCTGATTCACCCTCCAGACTTCACCTTCTCCTTCTCCTTCTTCTACTTCTTCTGATTCACCCTCCAGACTTCACCTTCTCCTTCTCTTTCTTCTGCTTCTTCTGATTCACCCTCCAGACTTCACCTTCTCCTTCTCCTTCGTCTACTTCTTCTGATTCACCCTCCAGACTACCCCTTCTCCTTCTCCTTCTTCTACTACTTCTGATTCACCCTCCTGACTTCACCTTCTCCTTCTCCTTCTTCTGCTTCTTCTGATTCACCCTCCAGACTTCGCCTTTTCCTTCTCCTTCTTCTACTTCTTCTGATTCACCCTCCAGACTTCACCTTCTCCTTCTCCTTCTTCTACTTCTTCTGATTCACCCTCCAGTCTTCACCTTCTCCTTCTCCTTCTTCTGCTTCTTCTGATTCACGCTCCAGACTTCACCTTCTCCTTCTCCTTCTTCTGCTTCTTCTGATTCACCCTCCTGACTTCACCTTCTCCTTCTCCTTCTTCTGCTTCTTCTGATTCACCCTCCAGACTTCACCTTCTCCTTCTCCTTCTTCTGCTTCTCCTGATTCACCCTCCAGACTTCACCTTCTCCTTCTCCTTCTTCTGCTTCTTCTGATTCACCCTCCAGACTTCACCTTCTCCTTCTCCTTCTTGTGCTTCTTCTGATTCACCCTCCAGACTTCACCTTCTCCTTCTCCTTCTTCTACTTCTTCTGATTCACCCTCCAGACTTCACCTTCTCCTTCTCCTTCTTCTGCTTCTTCTGATTCACCCTCCAGACTTCACCTTCTCCTTCTCCTTCATCTACTTCTTCTGATTCACCCTCCAGACTACCCCTTCTCCTTCTCCTTCTTCTACTACTTCTGATTCACCCTCCTGACTTCACCTTCTCCTTCTCCTTCTTCTGCTTCTTCTGATTCACCCTCCAGACTTCACCTTCTCCTTCTCCTTCTTCTACTTCTTCTGATTCACCCTCCAGACTTCACCTTCTCCTTCTCCTTCTTCTACTTCTTCTGATTCACCCTCCAGACTTCACCTTCTCCTTCTCCTTCTCCTTCTTCTGCTTCACCCTCCAGACTTCACCTTCTCCTTCTCCTTCTTCTGCTTCTTCTGCTAAGCCCTCCAGACTTCACCTTCTCCTTCTCCTTCTCCTTCTTCTGCTTCACCCTCCAGACTTCACCTTCTCCTTCTCCTTCTTCTGCTTCTTCTGCTAAGCCCTCCAGACTTCACCTTCTCCTTCTCCTTCTTCTGCTTCTTCTGCTTCACCCTCCAGACTTCACCTTCTCCTTCTCCTTCTTCTACTTCTTCTGATTCACCCTCCAGCCTTCACATTCTCCTTCTCCTTCTTCTGCTTCTTCTGCTTCACCCTCCAGACTTCACCTTCACCTTCTCTTTCTTCTGCTTCTTCTGATTCACCCTCCAGACTTCACCTTCTCCTTCTCCTTCTTCTGATTCTTCTGATTCACCCTCCAGACTTCACCTTCTCCTTCTCATTCTTCTACTTCTTCTGATTCACCCTCCTGACTTCACCTTCTCCTTCTCCTTCTTCTACTTCTTCTGATTCACCCTCCAGACTTCACCTTCTCCTTCTCCTTCTTCTACTTCTTCTGATTCACCCTCCAGTCTTCACCTTCTCCTTCTCCTTCTTCTGCTTCTTCTGCTTCACCCTCCAGACTTCACCTTCTCCTTCTCTTTCTTCTGCTTCTTCTGTTTCACCCTCCAGACTTCACCTTCTCCTTCTCCTTCTTCTGCTTCTTCTGCTGCGCCCTCCAGACTTCACCTTCTCCTTCTTCTCCTTCTGCTTCTTCTGCTTCATCCTCCTGACTGCACCTTCTCCTTCTCCTTCTTCTACTTCTTCTGCTTCACCCCCCTGACTTCACCTTCTCCTTCTCCTTCGTCTGCTTCTTCAGATTCACCCTCCTAACGTCACCTTCTCCTTCTCCTTCTTCTCCTTCTTCTGATTCACCCTCCTGACTTCAACTTCTCCTTCTCCTTCTTCTGCTTCTTCTGATTCACCCTCCAGACTTCACCTTCTCCTTCTTCTGCTTCTTCTGATTCACCCTCCAGACTTCACCTTCTCCTTCTCCTTCTTCTGCTTCTTCTGATTCACCCTCCAGACCTCACCTTCTCCTTCTCCTTCTTCTACTTCTTCTGATTCACCCTCCAGACTTCATCTTCTCCTTCTCCTTCTTCTGCTTCTTCTGATTCACCCTCCAGACTTCACCTTCTCCTTCTCCTTCTTCTGCTTCTTCTGATTCACCCTCCAGACTTCACCTACTCCTTCTCCTTCTTCTACTTCTTCTGATTCAACCTCCAGACTTCACCTTCTCCTTCTCCTTCTTCTACTTCTTCTGATTCACCCTCCAGCCTTCACCTTCTCCTTCTCCTTCTTCTGCTTCTTCTGCTTCACCCTCCAGACTTCACCTTCTCCTTCTCTTTCTTCTGCTTCTTCTGATTGACCCTCCAGACTTCACCTTCTCCTTCTCCTTCTTCTGATTCTTCTGATTCACCCTCCAGACTTCACCTTCTCCTTCTCCTTCTTCTACTTCTTCTGATTCACCCTCCAGACTTCACCTTCTCCTTCTCCTTCTTCTACTTCTTCTGATTCACCCTCCAGTCTTCACATTCTCCTTCTCCTTCTTCTGCTTCTTCTGCTTCACCCTCCAGACTTCACCTTCTCCTTCTCTTTCTTCTGCTTCTTCTGATTCACCCTCCAGACTTCACCTTCTCCTTCTCCTTCTTCTGATTCTTCTGATTCACCCTCCAGACTTCACCTTCTCCTTCTCATTCTTCTACTTCTTCTGATTCACCCTCCTGACTTCACCTTCTCCTTCTCCTTCTTCTACTTCTTCTGATTCACCCTCCAGACTTCACCTTCTCCTTCTCCTTCTTCTACTTCTTCTGATTCACCCTCCAGTCTTCACCTTCTCCTTCTCCTTCTTCTGCTTCTTCTGCTTCACCCTCCAGACTTCACCTTCTCCTTCTCTTTCTTCTGCTTCTTCTGATTCACCCTCCAGACTTCACCTTCTCCTTCTCCTTCTTCTGCTTCTTCTGCTGCGCCCTCCAGACTTCACCTTCTCCTTCTTCTTCTTCTGCTTCTTCTGCTACATCCTCCTGACTTCACCTTCTCCTTCTCCTTCTTCTACTTCTTCTGCTTCACCCCCCTGACTTCACCTTCTCCTTCTTCTGCTTCTTCAGATTCACCCTCCTAACGTCACCTTCTCCTTCTCCTTATTCTGCTTCTTCTGATTCACCCTTCTGACTTCACCTTCTCCTTCTCCTTCTTCTACTTCTTCTGTTTCACCCTCCAGACTTCACCTTCTCCTTCTCCTTCTTCTGCTTCTTCTGATACACCCTCCAGACTTCACCTTCTCCTTCTCCTTCTGCTGCTTCTTCTGATTCACCCTCCAGACTTCACCTTCTCCTTCTCCTTCTTCTGCTTCTTCTGATTCACCCTTCAGACTTCACCTTCTCCTTCTCCTTCTTCCGCTTCTTCTGATTCACCCTCCAGACCTCACCGTCTCCTTCTCCTTCTTCTACTTCTTCTGATTCACCCTCCAGACTTCATCTTCTCCTTCTCCTTCTTCTGCTTCTTCTGATTCACCCTCCAGACTTCACCTTCTCCTTCTCCTTCTTCTGCTTCTTCTGATTCACCCTCCAGACTTCGCCTTTTCCTTCTCCTTCTTCTACTTCTTCTGATTCACCCTCCAGACTTCACCTTCTCCTTCTCCTTCTTCTACTTCTTCTGATTCACCCTCCAGTCTTCACCTTCTCCTTCTCCTTCTTCTGCTTATTCTGATTCACGCTCCAGACTTCACCTTCTCCTTCTCCTTCTTCTGCTTCTTCTGATTCACCCTCCTGACTTCACCTTCTCCTTCTCCTTCTTCTGCTTCTTCTGATTCACCCTCCAGACTTCACCTTCTCCTTCTCCTTCTTCTGCTTCTTCTGATTCACCCTCCAGACTTCACCTTCTCCTTCTCCTTCTTCTGCTTCTTCTGATTCACCCTCCAGACTTCACCTTCTCCTTCTCCTTCTTGTGCTTCTTCTGATTCACCCTCCAGACTTCACCTTCTCCTTCTCCTTCTTCTACTTCTTCTGATTCACCCTCCAGACTTCACCTTCTCCTTCTCTTTCTTCTGCTTCTTCTGATTCACCCTCCAGACTTCACCTTCTCCTTCTCCTTCGTCTACTTCTTCTGATTCACCCTCCAGACTACCCCTTCTCCTTCTCCTTCTTCTACTACTTCTGATTCACCCTCCTGACTTCACCTTCTCCTTCTCCTTCTTCTGCTTCTTCTGATTCACCCTCCAGACTTCGCCTTTTCCTTCTCCTTCTTCTACTTCTTCTGATTCACCCTCCAGACTTCACCTTCTCCTTCTCCTTCTTCTACTTCTTCTGATTCACCCTCCAGTCTTCACCTTCTCCTTCTCCTTCTTCTGCTTCTTCTGATTCACGCTCCAGACTTCACCTTCTCCTTCTCCTTCTTCTGCTTCTTCTGATTCACCCTCCTGACTTCACCTTCTCCTTCTCCTTCTTCTGCTTCTTCTGATTCACCCTCCGGACTTCACCTTCTCCTTCTCCTTCTTCTGCTTCTCCTGATTCACCCTCCAGACTTCACCTTCTCCTTCTCCTTCTTCTGCTTCTTCTGATTCACCCTCCAGACTTCACCTTCTCCTTCTCCTTCTTGTGCTTCTTCTGATTCACCCTCCAGACTTCACCTTCTCCTTCTCCTTCTTCTACTTCTTCTGATTCACCCTCCAGACTTCACCTTCTCCTTCTCCTTCTTCTGCTTCTTCTGATTCACCCTCCAGACTTCACCTTCTCCTTCTCCTTCATCTACTTCTTCTGATTCACCCTCCAGACTACCCCTTCTCCTTCTCCTTCTTCTACTACTTCTGATTCACCCTCCTGACTTCACCTTCTCCTTCTCCTTCTTCTGCTTCTTCTGATTCACCCTCCAGACTTCACCTTCTCCTTCTCCTTCTTCTACTTCTTCTGATTCACCCTCCAGACTTCACCTTCTCCTTCTCCTTCTTCTACTTCTTCTGATTCACCCTCCAGACTTCACCTTCTCCTTCTCCTTCTCCTTCTTCTGCTTCACCCTCCAGACTTCACCTTCTCCTTCTCCTTCTTCTGCTTCTTCTGCTAAGCCCTCCAGACTTCACCTTCTCCTTCTCCTTCTCCTTCTTCTGCTTCACCCTCCAGACTTCACCTTCTCCTTCTCCTTCTTCTGCTTCTTCTGCTAAGCCCTCCAGACTTCACCTTCTCCTTCTCCTTCTTCTGCTTCTTCTGCTTCACCCTCCAGACTTCACCTTCTCCTTCTCCTTCTTCTACTTCTTCTGATTCACCCTCCAGCCTTCACATTCTCCTTCTCCTTCTTCTGCTTCTTCTGCTTCACCCTCCAGACTTCACCTTCACCTTCTCTTTCTTCTGCTTCTTCTGATTCACCCTCCAGACTTCACCTTCTCCTTCTCCTTCTTCTGATTCTTCTGATTCACCCTCCAGACTTCACCTTCTCCTTCTCATTCTTCTACTTCTTCTGATTCACCCTCCTGACTTCACCTTCTCCTTCTCCTTCTTCTACTTCTTCTGATTCACCCTCCAGACTTCACCTTCTCCTTCTCCTTCTTCTACTTCTTCTGATTCACCCTCCAGTCTTCACCTTCTCCTTCTCCTTCTTCTGCTTCTTCTGCTTCACCCTCCAGACTTCACCTTCTCCTTCTCTTTCTTCTGCTTCTTCTGTTTCACCCTCCAGACTTCACCTTCTCCTTCTCCTTCTTCTGCTTCTTCTGCTGCGCCCTCCAGACTTCACCTTCTCCTTCTTCTCCTTCTGCTTCTTCTGCTTCATCCTCCTGACTGCACCTTCTCCTTCTCCTTCTTCTACTTCTTCTGCTTCACCCCCCTGACTTCACCTTCTCCTTCTCCTTCGTCTGCTTCTTCAGATTCACCCTCCTAACGTCACCTTCTCCTTCTCCTTCTTCTCCTTCTTCTGATTCACCCTCCTGACTTCAACTTCTCCTTCTCCTTCTTCTGCTTCTTCTGATTCACCCTCCAGACTTCACCTTCTCCTTCTTCTGCTTCTTCTGATTCACCCTCCAGACTTCACCTTCTCCTTCTCCTTCTTCTACTTCTTCTGATTCACCCTCCAGACTTCACCTTCTCCTTCTCCTTCTTCTACTTCTTCCGATTCACCCTCCAGACGTCACCTTCTCCTTCTCCTTCTTCTGCTTCTTCTGATTCACCCTCCAGACTTCACCTTCTCCTTCTCCTTCTGCTGCTTCTTCTGATTCACCCTCCAGACTTCACCTTCTCCTTCTCCTTCTTCTGCTACTTCTGATTCACCCTTCAGACTTCACCTTCTCCTTCTCCTTCTTCTGCTTCTTCTGATTCACCCTCCAGACCTCACCGTCTCCTTCTCCTTCTTCTACTTCTTCTGATTCACCCTCCAGACTTCATCTTCTCCTTCTCCTTCTTCTGCTTCTTCTGATTCACCCTCCAGACTTCACCTTCTCCTTCTCCTTCTTCTGCTTCTTCTGATTCACCCTCCTGACTTCACCTTCTCCTTCTCCTTCTTCTGCTTCTTCTGATTCACCCTCCAGACTTCACCTTCTCCTTCTCCTTCTTCTGCTTCTTCTGATTCACCCTCCAGACTTCACCTTCTCCTTCTCCTTCTTCTACTTCTTCTGATTCACCCTCCAGACTTCACCTTCTCCTTCTCCTTCTTCTACATCTTCTGATTCACCCTCCAGACATCACCTTCTCCTTCTCCTTCTTGTGCTTCTTCTGATTCACCCTCCAGACTTCACCTTCTCCTTCTCCTTCTTCTACTTCTTCTGATTCACCCTCCAGACTTCACCTTCTCCTTCTCCTTCTTCTGCTTCTTCTGATTCACCCTCCAGACTTCACCTTCTCCCTCTCCTTCGTCTACTTCTTCTGATTCACCCTCCAGACTACCCCTTCTCCTTCTCCTTCTTCTACTACTTCTGATTCACCCTCCTGACTTCACCTTCTCCTTCTCCTTCTTCTGCTTCTTCTGATTCACCCTCCAGACTTCACCTTATCCTTCTCCTTCTTCTACTTCTTCTGATTCACCCTCCAGACTTCACCTTCTCCTTCTCCTTCTTCTACTTCTTCTGATTCACCCTCCAGACTTCACCTTCTCCTTCTCCTTCTCCTTCTTCTGCTTCACCCTCCAGGCTTCACCTTCTCCTTCTCCTTCTGCTGCTTCTTCTGCTAAGCCCTCCAGACTTCACCTTCTCCTTCTCCTTCTTCTGCTTCTTCTGCTTCACCCTCCTGACTTCACCTTCTCCTTCTCCTTCTTCTGCTTCCTCTGATTCACCCTCCTAACTTCACCTTCTCCTTCTCGTTCTTCTGCTTCTTCTGATTCACCCTCCAGACTTCACCTTCTCCTTCTCCTTCTTCTACTTCTTCTGATTCACCCTCCAGACTTCACCTTCTCCTTCTCCTTCTTCAACTTCTTCTGATTCACCCTCCAGACTTCACCTTCTCCTTCTCCTTCTTCTACTTCTTCTGCTTCTCCCTCCAGACTTCACCTTCTCCTTCTCCTTCTTCTGCTTCTTTTGATTCACCCTCCAGACTTCACCTTATCCTTCTCCTTCTTCTACTTCTTCTGATTCACCTTCCAGACTTCACCTTCTCCTTTTACCTTCTTCTACTTCTTCTGATTCACCCTCCAGACTTCACCTTCTCCTTCTTCTTCTACTTCTTCTGATTCACCCTCCTGACTTCACCTTCTCCTTCTCCTTCTTCTGCTTCTTCTGCTTCACCCTCCAGACTTCTCCTTCTCCTTCTCCTTCTTCTGCTTCTTCTGCTTCACCCTCCAGACTTCACCTTCTCCTTCTCCTTCTTCTGCTTCTTCTGCTTCACCCTCCTGAATTCACCTTCTCCTTCTCCTTCTACTTCTTCTGATTCACCCTCCAGACTTCACCTTCTCCTTCTCCTTCTTCTGCTTCTTCTGCTTCACCCTCCAGACTTCACCTTCTCCTTCTCCTTCTTCTGCTTCTTCTGCTTCGCCCTCCAGACTTCACCTTCTCCTTCTCCTTCTTCTGCTTCTTCTGCTTCACCCTCCAGACTTCACCTTCTCCTTCTCCTTCTTCTGCTTCTTCTGCTTCACCCTCATGACCACCTTCTCATTTCTCCTTCTTCTACCTCTTCTGATTCACCCTCCAGACTTCACCTTCTCCTTCTCCTTCTTCTGCTTCTTCTGCTTCACCCTCCAGACTTCACCTTCTCCTTCTGCTTCTTCTGCTTCTTCTGCTGCGCCCTCCAGACTTCACCTTCTCCTTCTTCTTCTTCTGCTTCTTCTGCTTCATCCTCCTGACTTCACCTTCTCCTTCTCCTTCTTCTACTTCTTCTGCTTCACCCCCCTGACTTCACCTTCTCCTTCTCCTTCTTCTGCTTCTTCAGATTCACCCTCCTAACTTCACCTTCTCCTTCTCCTTCTTCTGCTTCTCCTGATTCACCCTCCTGACTTCACCTTCTCCTTCTCCTTCTTCTGCTTCTTCTGATTCACCCTCCAGACTTCACCTTCTCCTTCTACTTCTTCTGCTTCTTCTGATACACCCTCCAGACTGCACCTTCTCCTTCTCCTTCTTCTACTTCTTCTGATTCACCCTCCAGACTTCACCTTCTCCTTCTCCTTCTTCTACGTCTTCTGATTCACCCTCCAGACTTCACCTTCTCCTTCTCCTTCTTCTGCTTCTTCTGATTCACCCTCCAGACTTCACCTTCTCCTTCTCCTTCTGCTGCTTCTTCTGCTTCTCCCTCCAGACTTCACCTTCTCCTTCTCCTTCTTCTGCTTCTTCTGCTTCACCCTTCAGACTTCACCTTCTCCTTCTCCTTCTTCTGCTTCTTCTGATTCACCCTCCAGACCTCACCGTCTCCTTCTCCTTCTTCTACTTCTTCTGATTCACCCTCCAGACTTCATCTGCTCCTTCTCCTTCTTCTGCTTCTTCTGATTCACCCTCCAGACTTCACCTTCTCCTTGTCCTTCTTCTGCTTCTTCTGATTCACCCTGCAGACTTCGCCTTCTCCTTCTCCTTCTTCTCCTTCTTCTGATTCACCCTCCAGACTTCACCTTCTCCTTCTCCTTCTTCTACTTCTTCTGATTCACCCTCCAGTCTTCATCTTCTCCTTCTCCTTCTTCTGCTTCTTCTGATTCACCCTCCAGACTTCACCTTCTCCTTCTCCTTCTTCTGCTTCTTCTGATTCACCCTCCTGACTTCACCTTCTCCTTCTCCTTCTTCTGCCTCTTCTGATTCACCCTCCAGACTTCACCTTCTCCTCCTCCTTCTTCTGATTCACCCACCAGACTTCACCTTCTCCTTCTACTTCTGCTTCTTCTGATTCACCCTCCAGACTTCACCTTCTCCTTCTCCTTCTTCTGCTTCTTCTGATTCACCCTCCAGACTTCACCTTCTCCTTCTCCTGCTTCTACTTCTTCTGATTCACCCTCCAGACTTCACCTTCTCCTTCTCCTTCTCCTTCTTCTGCTTCACCCTCCAGTCTTCACCTTCTCCTTCTCCTTCTGCTGCTTCTTCTGCTAAGCCCTCCAGACTTCACCTTCTCCTTCTCCTTCTTCTGCTTCTTCTGCTTCACCCTCCTGACTTCACCTTCTCCTTCTCCTTCTTCTGCTTCCTCTGATTCACCCTCCTAACTTCACCTTCTCCTTCTCCTTCTTCTGCTTCTTCTGATTCACCCTCCAGACTTCACCTTCTCCTTCTCCTTCTTCTACTTCTTCTGATTCACCCTCCAGACTTCACCTTCTCCTTCTCCTTCTTCAACTTCTTCTGATTCACCCTCCAGACTTCACCTTCTCCTTCTCCTTCTTCTACTTCTTCTGCTTCTCCCTCCAGACTTCACCTTCTCCTTCTCCTTCTTCTGCTTCTTTTGATTCACCCTCCAGACTTCACCTTATCCTTCTCCTTCTTCTACTTCTTCTGATTCACCCTCCAGACTTCACCTTCTCCTTCTACCTTCTTCTACTTCTTCTGATTCACCCTCCAGACTTCACCTTCTCCTTCTTCTTCTACTTCTTCTGATTCACCCTCCTGACTTCACCTTCTCCTTCTCCTTCTTCTGCTTCTTCTGCTTCACCCTCCAGACTTCACCTTCTCCTTCTCCTTCTTCTGCTTCTTCTGCTTCACCCTCCAGACTTCACCTTCTCCTTCTCCTTCTTCTGCTTCTTCTGCTTCACCCTCCTGACTTCACCTTCTCCTTCTCCTTCTACTTCTTCTGATTCACCCTCCAGACTTCAACTTCTCCTTCTCCTTCTTCTGCTTCTTCTGCTTCACCCTCCAGACTTCACCTTCTCCTTCTCCTTCTTCTGCTTCTTCTGCTTCGCCCTCCAGACTTCACCTTCTCCTTCTCCTTCTTCTGCTTCTTCTGCTTCACCCTCATGACTTCACCATCTCATTTCTCCTTCTTCTACCGCTTCTGATTCACCCTCCAGACTTCTCCTTCTCCTTCTCCTTCTTCTGCTTCTTCTGCTTCACCCTCCAGACTTCACCTTCTTCTTCTGCTTCTTCTGCTTCTTCTGCTGCGCCCTCCAGACTTCACCTTCTCCTTCTTCTTCTTCTGCTTCTTCTGCTTCATCCTCCTGACTTCACCTTCTCCTTCTCCTTCTTCTACTTCTTCTGCTTCACCCCCCTGACTTCACCTTCTCCTTCTCCTTCTTCTGCTTCTTCAGATTCACCCTCCTAACTTCACCTTCTCCTTCTCCTTCTTCTGCTTCTCCTGATTCACCCTCCTGACTTCACCTTCTCCTTCTCCTTCTTCTGCTTCTTCTGATTCACCCTCCAGACTTCACCTTCTCCTTCTACTTCTTCTGCTTCTTCTGATTCACCCTCCAGACTGCACCTTCTCCTTCTCCTTCTTCTACTTCTTCTGATTCACCCTCCAGACTTCACCTTCTCCTTCTCCTTCTTCTACGTCTTCTGATTCACCCTCCAGACTTCACCTTCTCCTTCTCCTTCTTCTGCTTCTTCTGATTCACCCTCCAGACTTCACCTTCTCCTTCTCCTTCTGCTGCTTCTTCTGCTTCTCCCTCCAGACTTCTCCTTCTCCTTCTCCTTCTTCTGCTTCTTCTGATTCACCCTTCAGACTTCACCTTCTCCTTCTCCTTCTTCTGCTTCTTCTGATTCACCCTCCAGACCTCACCGTCTCTTTCTCCTTCTTCTACTTCTTCTGATTCACCCTCCAGACTTCATCTGCTCCTTCTCCTTCTTCTGCTTCTTCTGATTCACCCTCCACACTTCACCTTCTCCTTCTCCTTCTTCTGCTTCTTCTGATTCACCCTGCAGACTTCGCCTTCTCCTTCTCCTTCTTCTCCTTCTTCTGATTCACCCTCCAGACTTCACCTTCTCCTTCTCCTTCTTCTACTTCTTCTGATTCACCCTCCAGTCTTCATCTTCTCCTTCTCCTTCTTCTGCTTCTTCTGATTCACCCTCCAGACTTCACCTTCTCCTTCTCCTTCTTCTGCTTCTTCTGATTCACCCTCCTGACTTCACCTTCTCCTTCTCCTTCTTCTGCCTCTTCTGATTCACCCTCCAGACTTCACCTTCTCCTCCTCCTTCTTCTGATTCACCCTCCAGACTTCACCTTCTCCTTCTACTTCTGCTTCTTCTGATTCACCCTCCAGACTTCACCTTCTCCTTCTCCTTCTTCTGCTTCTTCTGATACACCCTCCAGACCTCACCCTCTACTTCTCCTTCTTCTGCTTCTTCTGATTCACCCTCCAGACTTCACCTTCTCCTTCTCCTTCTTCTGCTTCTTCTGATTCACCCTCCAGACTTCACCTTCTCCTTCTCCTTCTTCTACTTCTTCTGATTCACCCTCCAGACTTCACCTTCTCCTTCTCCTTCTTCTGCTTCTTCTGATTCACCCTCCAGACTTCACCTTCTCCTTCTCCTATTCTACTTCTTCTGATTCACCCTCCAGACTTCACCTTCTCCTTCTCCTTCTTCTACTTCTCCTGATTCACCCTCCAGACTTCACCTTCTCCTTCTCCTTCTTCTCCTTCTTCTGCTTCTCCCTCCAGACTTCACCTTCTCCTTCTTCTTCTGCTTCTTCTGATTCACCCTCCAGACTTCACCTTCTCCTTCTCCTTCTTATACTTCTTCTGATTCACTCTCCAGACTTCACCTTCTCCTTCTCCTTCTTCTACTTCTTCTAATTCACCCTCCAGACTTCACCTTCTCCTTCTCCTTCTTCTACTTCTTTTGATTCACCCTCCTGACTTCACCTTCTCCTTCTCCTTCTTCTGCTTCTTCTGCTTCACCCTCCAGACTTCACCATCTCCTTCTCCTTCTTCTGCTTCTTCTGCTTCACCCTCCAAACTTCACCTTCTCCTTCTCCTTCTTCTGCTTCTTCTGCTTCACCCTCCTGACTTCACCTTCTCCTTCTCCTTCTTCTACTTCTTCTGATTCTCCCTCCAGACTTCACCTTCTCCTTCTCCTTCTTCTGCTTCTTCTGCTTCACCCTCCAGACTTCACCTTCTCCATCTCCTTCTTCTGCTTCGCCCTCCAGACTTCACCATCTCCTTCTCCTTCTTCTGCTTCTTCTGCTTCACCCTACAGACTTCACCTTCTCCTTCTCCTTCTTCTGCTTCTTCTGCTTCACCCTCCTAACTTCACCTTCTCCTTGTCCTTCTTCTACTTCTTCTGATTCACCCTCCAGACTTCACCTTCTCCTTCTCCTTCTTCTCCTTCTTCTGCTTCACCCTCCAGACTTCACCTTCTCCTTCTCCTTCTTCTGCTTCTTCTGCTGCGCCCTCCAGACTTCACCTTCTCCTTCTCCTTCTTCTGCTTCTTCTGCTTCACCCGCCAGACTTCACCTTCTCCTTCTCCTTCTTCTGCTTCTTCTGATTCACCCTCCAGACTTCACCTTATCCTTCTCCTTCTTCTACTTCTTCTGATTCACCCTCCAGACTTCACCTTCTCCTTCTCCTTCTTCTACTTCTTCTGATTCACCCTCCAGACTTCACCTTCTCCTTCTCCTTCTCCTTCTTCTGCTTCACCCTCCAGACTTCACCTTCTCCTTCTCCTTCTGCTGCTTCTTCTGCTAAGCCCTCCAGACTTCACCTTCTCCTTCTCCTTCTTCTGCTTCTTCTGCTTCACCCTCCTGACTTCACCTTCTCCTTCTCCTTCTTCTGCTTCCTCTGATTCACCCTCCTAACTTCACCTTCTCCTTCTTCTTCTTCTGCTTCTTCTGATTCACCCTCCAGACTTCACCTTCTCCTTCTCCTTCTTCTACTTCTTCTGATTCACCCTCCAGACTTCACCTTCTCCTTCTCCTTCTTCTACTTCTTCTGCTTCTCCCTCCAGACTTCACCTTCTCCTTCTCCTTCTTCTGCTTCTTTTGATTCACCCTCCAGACTTCACCTTATCCTTCTCCTTCTTCTACTTCTTCTGATTCACCCTCCAGACTTCACCTTCTCCTTTTACCTTCTTCTACTTCTTCTGATTCACCCTCCAGACTTCACCTTCTCCTTCTTCTTCTACTTCTTCTGATTCACCCTCCTGACTTCACCTTCTCCTTCTCCTTCTTCTGCTTCTTCTGCTTCACCCTCCAGACTTCTCCTTCTCCTTCTCCTTCTTCTGCTTCTTCTGCTTCACCCTCCAGACTTCACCTTCTCCTTCTCCTTCTTCTGCTTCTTCTGCTTCACCCTCCTGACTTCACCTTCTCCTTCTCCTTCTACTTCTTCTGATTCACCCTCCAGACTTCACCTTCTCCTTCTCCTTCTTCTGCTTCTTCTGCTTCACCCTCCAGACTTCACCTTCTCCTTCTCCTTCTTCTGCTTCTTCTGCTTCGCCCTCCAGACTTCACCTTCTCCTTCTCCTTCTTCTGCTTCTTCTGCTTCACCCTCAAGACTTCACCTTCTCCTTCTCCTTCTTCTGCTTCTTCTGCTTCACCCTCATGACCACCTTCTCATTTCTCCTTCTTCTACCTCTTCTGATTCACCCTCCAGACTTCACCTTCTCCTTCTCCTTCTTCTGCTTCTTCTGCTTCACCCCCCAGACTTCACCTTCTCCTTCTGCTTCTTCTGCTTCTTCTGCTGCGCCCTCCAGACTTCACCTTCTCCTTCTTCTTCTTCTGCTTCTTCTGCTTCAGCCTCCTGACTTCACCTTCTCCTTCTCCTTCTTCTACTTCTTCTGCTTCACCCCCCTGACTTCACCTTCTCCTTCTCCTTCTTCTGCTTCTTCAGATTCACCCTCCTAACTTCACCTTCTCCTTCTCCTTCTTCTGCTTCTCCTGATTCACCCTCCTGACTTCACCTTCTCCTTCTCCTTCTTCTGCTTCTTCTGATTCACCCTCCAGACTTCACCTTCTCCTTCTACTTCTTCTGCTTCTTCTGATTCACCCTCCAGACTGCACCTTCTCCTTCTCCTTCTTCTACTTCTTCTGATTCACCCTCCAGACTTCACCTTCTCCTTCTCCTTCTTCTACGTCTTCTGATTCACCCTCCAGACTTCACCTTCTCCTTCTCCTTCTTCTGCATCTTCTGATTCACCCTCCAGACTTCACCTTCTCCTTCTCCTTCTGCTGCTTCTTCTGCTTCTCCCTCCAGACTTCACCTACTCCTTCTCCTTCTTCTGCTTCTTCTGATTCACCCTTCAGACTTCACCTTCTCCTTCTCCTTCTTCTGCTTCTTCTGATTCACCCTCCAGACCTCACCGTCTCCTTCTCCTTCTTCTACTTCTTCTGATTCACCCTCCAGACTTCATCTGCTCCTTCTCCTTCTTCTGCTTCTTCTGATTCACCCTCCAGACTTCACCTTCTCCTTCTCCTTCTTCTGCTTCTTCTGATTCACCCTGCAGACTTCGCCTTCTCCTTCTCCTTCTTCTCCTTCTTCTGATTCACCCTCCAGACTTCACCTTCTCCTTCTCCTTCTTCTACTTCTTCTGATTCACCTTCCAGTCTTCATCTTCTCCTTCTCCTTCTTCTGCTTCTTCTGATTCACCCTCCAGACTTCACCTTCTCCTTCTCCTTCTTCTGCTTCTTCTGATTCACCCTCCTGACTTCACCTTCTCCTTCTCCTTCTTCTGCCTCTTCTGATTCACCCTCCAGACTTCACCTTCTCCTCCTCCTTCTTCTGATTCACCCACCAGACTTCACCTTCTCCTTCTACTTCTGCTTCTTCTGATTCACCCTCCAGACTTCACCTTCTCCTTCTCCTTCTTCTGCTTCTTCTGATTCACCCTCCAGACTTCACCTTCTCCTTCTCCTTCTTCTACTTCTTCTGATTCACCCTCCAGACTTTACCTTCTCCTTCTCCTTCTCCTTCTTCTGCTTCACCCTCCAGTCTTCACCTTCTCCTTCTCCTTCTGCTGCTTCTTCTGCTAAGCCCTCCAGACTTCACCTTCTCCTTCTCCTTCTTCTCCTTCTTCTGCTTCACCCTCCTGACTTCACCTTCTCCTTCTCCTTCTTCTGCTTCCTCTGATTCACCCTCCTAACTTCACCTTCTCCTTCTCCTTCTTCTGCTTCTTCTGATTCACCCTCCAGACTTCACCTTCTCCTTCTCCTTCTTCTACTTCTTCTGATTCACCCTCCAGACTTCACCTTCTCCTTCTCCTTCTTCAACTTCTTCTGATTCACCCTCCAGACTTCACCTTCTCCTTCTCCTTCTTCTACTTCTTCTGCTTCTCCCTCCAGACTTCACCTTCTCCTTCTCCTTCTTCTGCTTCTTTTGATTCACCCTCCAGACTTCACCTTATCCTTCTCCTTCTTCTACTTCTTCTGATTCACCCTCCAGACTTCACCTTCTCCTTCTACCTTCTTCTACTTCTTCTGATTCACCCTCCAGACTTCACCTTCTCCTTCTTCTTCTACTTCTTCTGATTCACCCTCCTGACTTCACCTTCTCCTTCTCCTTCTTCTGCTTCTTCTGCTTCACCCTCCAGACTTCACCTTCTCCTTCTCCTTCTTCTGCTTCTTCTGCTTCACCCTCCAGACTTCACCTTCTCCTTCTCCTTCTTCTGCTTCTTCTGCTTCACCCTCCTGACTTCACCTTCTCCTTCTCCTTCTACTTCTTCTGATTCACCCTCCAGACTTCACCTTCTCCTTCTCCTTCTTCTGCTTCTTCTGCTTCACCCTCCAGACTTCACCTTCTCCTTCTCCTTCTTCTGCTTCTTCTGCTTCACCCTCATGACTTCACCATCTCATTTCTCCTTCTTCTACCGCTTCTGATTCACCCTCCAGACTTCTCCTTCTCCTTCTCCTTCTTCTGCTTCTTCTGCTTCACCCTCCAGACTTCACCTTCTCCTTCTGCTTCTTCTGCTTCTTCTGCTGCGCCCTCCAGACTTCACCTTCTCCTTCTTCTTCTTCTGCTTCTTCTGCTTCATCCTCCTGACTTCACCTTCTCCTTCTCCTTCTTCTACTTCTTCTGCTTCACCCCCCTGACTTCACCTTCTCCTTCTCCTTCTTCTGCTTCTTCAGATTCACCCTCCTAACTTTACCTTCTCCTTCTCCTTCTTCTGCTTCTCCTGATTCACCCTCCTGACTTCACCTTCTCCTTCTCCTTCTTCTGCTTCTTCTGATTCACCCTCCAGACTTCACCTTCTCCTTCTACTTCTTCTGCTTCTTCTGATTCACCCTCCAGACTGCACCTTCTCCTTCTCCTTCTTCTACTTCTTCTGATTCACCCTCCAGACTTCACCTTCTCCTTCTCCTTCTTCTACGTCTTCTGATTCACCCTCCAGACTTCACCTTCTCCTTCTCCTTCTTCTGCTTCTTCTGATTCACCCTCCAGACTTCACCTTCTCCTTCTCCTTCTGCTGCTTCTTCTGCTTCTCCCTCCAGACTTCTCCTTCTCCTTCTCCTTCTTCTGCTTCTTCTGATTCACCCTTCAGACTTCACCTTCTCCTTCTCCATCTTCTGCTTCTTCTGATTCACCCTCCAGACCTCACCGTCTCCTTCTCCTTCTTCTACTTCTTCTGATTCACCCTCCAGACTTCATCTGCTCCTTCTCCTTCTTCTGCTTCTTCTGATTCACCCTCCACACTTCACCTTCTCCTTCTCCTTCTTCTGCTTCTTCTGATTCACCCTGCAGACTTCGCCTTCTCCTTCTCCTTCTTCTCCTTCTTCTGATTCACCCTCCAGACTTCACCTTCTCCTTCTCCTTCTTCTACTTCTTCTGATTCACCCTCCAGTCTTCATCTTCTCCTTCTCCTTCTTCTGCTTCTTCTGATTCACCCTCCAGACTTCACCTTCTCCTTCTCCTTCTTCTGCTTCTTCTGATTCACCCTCCTGACTTCACCTTCTCCTTCTCCTTCTTCTGCCTCTTCTGATTCACCCTCCAGACTTCACCTTCTCCTCCTCCTTCTTCTGATTCACCCTCCAGACTTCACCTTCTCCTTCTACTTCTGCTTCTTCTGATTCACCCTCCAGACTTCACCTTCTCCTTCTCCTTCTTCTGCTTCTTCTGATACACCCTCCAGACCTCACCTTCTACTTCTCCTTCTTCTGCTTCTTCTGATTCACCCTCCAGACTTCACCTTCTCCTTCTCCTTCTTGTGCTTCTTCTGATTCACCCTCCAGACTTCACCTTCTCCTTCTCCTTCTTCTACTTCTTCTGATTCACCCTCCAGACTTCACCTTCTCCTTCTCCTTCTTCTGCTTCTTCTGATTCACCCTCCAGACTTCACCTTCTCCTTCTCCTATTCTACTTCTTCTGATTCACCCTCCAGACTTCACCTTCTCCTTCTCCTTCTTCTACTTCTGATTCACCCTCCAGACTTCACCTTCTCCTTCTCCTTCTTCTCCTTCTTCTGCTTCTCCCTCCAGACTTCACCTTCTCCTTCTTCTTCTGCTTCTTCTGATTCACCCTCCAGACTTCACCTTCTCCTTCTCCTTCTTATACTTCTTCTGATTCACTCTCCAGACTTCACCTTCTCCTTCTCCTTCTTCTACTTCTTCTGATTCACCCTCCAGACTTCACCTTCTCCTTCTCCTTCTTCTACTTCTTTTGATTCACCCTCCTGACTTCACCTTCTCCTTCTCCTTCTTCTGCTTCTTCTGCTTCACCCTCCAGACTTCACCATCTCCTTCTCCTTCTTCTGCTTCTTCTGCTTCACCCTCCAAACTTCACCTTCTCCTTCTCCTTCTTCTGCTTCTTCTGCTTCACCCTCCTGACTTCACCTTCTCCTTCTCCTTCTTCTACTTCTTCTGATTCTCCCTCCAGACTTCACCTTCTCCTTCTCCTTCTTCTGCTTCTTCTGCTTCACCCTCCAGACTTCACCTTCTCCATCTCCTTCTTCTGCTTCGCCCTCCAGACTTCACCATCTCCTTCTCCTTCTTCTGCTTCTTCTGCTTCACCCTACAGACTTCACCTTCTCCTTCTCCTTCTTCTGCTTCTTCTGCTTCACCCTCCTAACTTCACCTTCTCCTTGTCCTTCTTCTACTTCTTCTGATTCACCCTCCAGACTTCACCTTCTCCTTCTCCTTCTTCTCCTTCTTCTGCTTCACCCTCCAGACTTCACCTTCTCCTTCTCCTTCTTCTGCTTCTTCTGCTGCGCCCTCCAGACTTCACCTTCTCCTTCTCCTTCTTCTGCTTCTTCTGCTTCACCCGCCAGACTTCACCTTCTCCTTCTCCTTCTTCTACCTCTTCTGCTTCACCCCCCTGACTTCACCTTCTCCTTCTCCTTCTTCTGCTTCTTCTGATTCACCCTCATAACTTCACCTTCTCCTTCTCCTTCTTCTGCTTCTTCTGATTCACCCTCCTGACTTTACCTTCTCCTTCTCCTTCTTCTGCTTCTTCTGATTCACCCTCCAGACTTCACCTTCTCCTTCTCCTTCTACTGCTTCTTCTGCTTCACCCTCCAGACTTCACCTTCTCCTTCTCTTTCTTCTGCTTCTTCTGATTCACCCTCCAGACTTCACCTTCTCCTTCTCCTTCTTCTGATTCTTCTGATTCACCCTCCAGACGTCACCTTCTCCTTCTCCTTCTTCTGCTTCTTCTGATTCACCCTCCTGACTTCACCTTCCCCTTCTCCTTCTTCTACTTCTTCTGATTCACCCTCCTGACTTCACCTTCTCCTTCTCCTTCTTCTACTTCTTCTGCTTCACCCTCCAGACTTCACCTTCTCCTTCTCCTTCTTCTACTTCTTCTGATTCACCCTCCAGACTTCACCTTCTCCTTCTCCTTCTTCTGCTTCTTCTGATTCACCCTCCAGACTTCACCTTCTCCTTCTCCTTATTCTGCTTCTTCTGATTCACCCTCCAGACTTCACCTTCTCCTTCTCCTTCTTCTGCTTCTTCTGATTCACCCTCCAGACTTCACCTTCTCCTTCTCCTTCTTCTGCTTCTTCTGATTCACCCTCCGGACCTCACCTTCTCCTTCTCCTTCTTCTGCTTCTTCTGATTCACCCTCCAGACTTCACCTTCTCCTTCTCCTTCTTCTGATTCACCCTCCAGACTTCACCTTCTCCTTCTACTTCTTCTGTTTCTTCTGATTCACCCTACAGACTTCACCTTCTCCTTCTCCTTCTTCTGCTTCTTCTGATTCACCCTCCAGACTTCACCTTCTCCTTCTCCTTCTTCTGCTTCTTCTGATTCACCCTCCAGACTTCACCTTCTCCTTCTCCTTCTTGTGCTTCTTCAGATTCACCCTCCAGACTTCACCTACCCCTTCTCCTTCTTCTACTTCTTCTGATTCACCCTCCAGACTTCACCTTCTCCTTCTCCGTCTTCTGCTTCTTCTGATTCACCCTCCAGACGTCACCTTCTCCTTCTCCTTCGTCTACTTCTTCTGATTCACCCTCCAGACTACACCTTCTCCTTCTCCTTCTTCTACTACTTCTGATTCACCCTCCTGACTTCACCTTCTCCTTCTCCTTCTTCTGCTTCTTCTGATTCACCCTCCAGACTTCACCTTCTCCTTCTCCTTCTTCTACCTCTTCTGATTCACCCTCCAGACTTCACCTTCTCCTTCTCCTTCTGCTGCTTCTTCTGATTCACCCTCCAGACTTCACCTTCTCCTTCTCCTTCTTCTGCTTCTTCTGATTCACCCTCCAGACTTCACCTTCTCCTTCTCCTTCTTCTGCTTCTTCTGATTCACCCTCCAGACTTCATCTTCTCCTTCTCCTTCTTCTGCTTCTTCTGATTCACCCTCCAGACTTCACCTTCTCCTTCTCCTTCTTCTACTTCTTCTGATTCACCCTCCAGACTTCACCTTCTCCTTCTCCTTCTTCTACCTCTTCTGATTCACCCTCCAGTCTTCACCTTCTCCTTCTCCTTCTTCTGCTTCTTCTGCTTCACCCTCCAGACTTCAACTTCTCCTTCTCTTTCTTCTGCTTCTTCTGATTCACCCTCCAGACTTCACCTTCTCCTTCTCCCTCTTCTGATTCTTCTGATTCAGCCTCCAGACTTCAGCTTCTCCTTCTTCTGCTTCTTCTGATTCACCCTCCTGACTTCACCTTCCCCTTCTCCTTCTTCTACTTCTTCTGATTCACCCTCCTGACTTCACCTTCTCCTTCTCCTTCTTCTACTGCTTCTGCTTCACCCTCCAGACTTCACCTTCTCCTTCTCCTTCTTCTACTTCTTCTGATTCACCCTCCAGACTTCACCTTCTCCTTCTCCTTCTTCTGCTTCTTCTGATTCACCCTCCAGACTTCACCTTCTCCTTCTCCTTATTCTGCTTCTTCTGATTCACCCTCCAGACTTCACCTTCTCCTTCTCCTTCTTCTGCTTCTTCTCATTCACCCTCCAGACTTCAGCTTCTCCTTCTCCTTCTTCTGCTTCTTCTGATTCACCCTCCAGACTTCACCTTCTCCTTCTCCTTCTTCTGCTTCTTCTGATTCACCCTCCAGACCTCACCTTCTCCTTCTCCTTCTTCTGCTTCTTCTGATTCACCCTCCAGACTTCACCTTCTCCTTCTCCTTCTTCTGATTCACCCTCCAGGCTTCACCTTCTCCTTCTTCTTCTTCTGTTTCTTCTGATTCATCCTACAGACTTCACCTTCTCCTTCTCCTTCTTCTGCTTCTTCTGATTCACCCTCCAGACTTCACCTTCTCCTTCTCCTTCTTCTGCTTCTTCTGATTCAACCTCCAGACTTCACCTTCTCCTTCTCCTTCTTGTGCTTCTTCTGATTCACCCTCCAGACTTCACCTACTCCTTCTCCTTATTCTACTTCTTCTGATTCACCCTCCAGACTTCACCTTCTCCTTCTCCTTCTTCTGCTTCTTCTGATTCACCCTGCAGACTTCACCTTCTCCTTCTCCTTCGTCTACTTCTTCTGATTCGCCCTCCAGACTACACCTTCTCCTTCTCCTTCTTCTGCTTCTTCTGATTCACCCTCCAGACTTCACCTTCTCCTTCTCCTTCTTCTGCTTCTTCTGATTCACCCTCCAGACTTCACCTTCTCCTTCTCCTTCTTCTACTACTTCTGATTCACCCTCCTGACTTCACCTTCTCCTTCTCCTTCTTCTGCTTCTTCTGATTCACCCTCCAGACTTCACCTTCTCCTTCTCCTTCTTCTACTTCTTCTGATTCACCCTCCAGACTTCACCTTCTCCTTCTCCTTCTTCTACTTCTTCTGAATCACCCTCCAGACTTCACCTTCTCCTTTTCCTTGTTCTACTTCTTCTGATTCACCCTCCTGACTTTACCTTCTCCTTCTCCTTCTGCTGCTTCTTCTGCTTCTCCCTCCAGACTTCACCTTCTCCTTCTCCTTCTTCTGCTTCTTCTGATTCACCCTTCAGACTTCACCTTCTCCTTCTCCTTCTTCTGCTTCTTCTGATTCACCCTCCAGACCTCACCGTCTCCTTCTCCTTCTTCTACTTCTTCTGATTCACCCTCCAGACTTCATCTGCTCCTTCTCCTTCTTCTGCTTCTTCTGATTCACCCTCCACACTTCACCTTCTCCTTCTCCTTCTTCTGCTTCTTCTGATTCACCCTGCAGACTTCGCCTTCTCCTTCTGCTTCTTCTCCTTCTTCTGATTCACCCTCCAGACTTCACCTTCTCCTTCTCCTTCTTCTACTTCTTCTGATTCACCCTCCAGTCTTCATCTTCTCCTTCTCCTTCTTCTGCTTCTTCTGATTCACCCTCCAGACTTCACCTTCTCCTTCTCCTTCTTCTGCTTCTTCTGATTCACCCTCCTGACTTCACCTTCTCCTTCTCCTTCTTCTGCCTCTTCTGATTCACCCTCCAGACTTCACCTTCTCCTCCTCCTTCTTCTGATTCACCCTCCAGACTTCACCTTCTCCTTCTACTTCTGCTTCTTCTGATTCACCCTCCAGACTTCACCTTCTCCTTCTCCTTCTTCTGCTTCTTCTGATTCACCCTCCAGACCTCACCTTCTACTTCTCCTTCTTCTGCTTCTTCTGATTCACCCTCCAGACTTCACCTTCTCCTTCTCCTTCTTGTGCTTCTTCTGATTCACCCTCCAGACTTCACCTTCTCCTTCTCCTTCTTTTACTTCTTCTGATTCACCCTCCAGACTTCACCTTCTCCTTCTCCTTCTTCTGCTTCTTCTGATTCACCCTCCAGACTTCACCTTCTCCTTCTCCTATTCTACTTCTTCTGATTCACCCTCCAGACTTCACCTTCTCCTTCTCCTTCTTCTACTTCTCCTGATTCACCCTCCAGAATTCACCTTCTCCTTCTCCTTCTTCTCCTTCTTCTGCTTCTCCCTCCAGACTTCACCTTCTCCTTCTTCTTCTGCTTCTTCTGATTCACCCTCCAGACTTCACCTTCTCCTTCTCCTTCTTATACTTCTTCTGATTCACTCTCCAGACTTCACCTTCTCCTTCTCCTTCTTTTACTTCTTCTGATTCACCCTCCAGACTTCACCTTCTCCTTCTCCTTCTTCTACTTCTTTTGATTCACCCTCCTGACTTCACCTTCTCCTTCTCCTTCTTCTGCTTCTTCTGCTTCACCCTCCAGACTTCGCCATCTCCTTCTCCTTCTTCTGCATCTTCTGCTTCACCCTCCAAACTTCACCTTCTCCTTCTCCTTCTTCTGCTTCTTCTGCTTCACCCTCCTGACTTCACCTTCTCCTTCTCCTTCTTCTACTTCTTCTGATTCTCCCTCCAGACTTCACCTTCTCCTTCTCCTTCTTCTGCTTCTTCTGCTTCACCCTCCAGACTTCACCTTCTCCATCTCCTTCTTCTGCTTCGCCCTCCAGACTTCACCATCTCCTTCTCCTTCTTCTGCTTCTTCTGCTTCACCCTACAGACTTCACCTTCTCCTTCTCCTTCTTCTGCTTCTTCTGCTTCACCCTCCTAACTTCACCTTCTCCTTGTCCTTCTTCTACTTCTTCTGATTCACCCTCCAGACTTCACCTTCTCCTTCTCCTTCTTCTCCTTCTTCTGCTTCACCCTCCAGACTTCACCTTCTCCTTCTCCTTCTTCTGCTTCTTCTGCTGCGCCCTCCAGACTTCACCTTCTCCTTCTCCTTCTTCTGCTTCTTCTGCTTCACCCGCCAGACTTCACCTTCTCCTTCTCCTTCTTCTACCTCTTCTGCTTCACCCCCCTGACTTCACCTTCTCCTTCTCCTTCTTCTGCTTCTTCTGATTCACCCTCATAACTTCACCTTCTCCTTCTCCTTCTTCTGCTTCTTCTGATTCACCCTCCTGACTTTACCTTCTCCTTCCCCTTCTTCTGCTTCTTCTGATTCACCCTCCAGACTTCACCTTCTCCTTCTCCTTCTACTGCTTCTTCTGCTTCACCCTCCAGACTTCACCTTCTCCTTCTCTTTCTTCTGCTTCTTCTGATTCACCCTCCAGACTTCACCTTCTCCTTCTCCTTCTTCTGATTCTTCTGATTCACCCTCCAGACTTCACCTTCTCCTTCTCCTTCTTCTGCTTCTTCTGATTCACCCTCCTGACTTCACCTTCCCCTTCTCCTTCTTCTACTTCTTCTGATTCACCCTCCTGACTTCACCTTCTCCTTCTCCTTCTTCTACTTCTTCTGCTTCACCCTCCAGACTTCACCTTCTCCTTCTCCTTCTTCTACTTCTTCTGATTCACCCCCCAGACTTCACCTTCTCCTTCTCCTTCTTCTGCTTCTTCTGATTCACCCTCCAGACTTCACCTTCTCCTTCTCCTTATTCTGCTTCTTCTGATTCACCCTCCAGACTTCACCTTCTCCTTCTCCTTCTTCTGCTTCTTCTGATTCACCCTCCAGACTTCACCTTCTCCTTCTCCTTCTTCTGCTTCTTCTGATTCACCCTCCAGACCTCACCTTCTCCTTCTCCTTCGTCTGCTTCTTCTGATTCACCCTCCAGACTTCACCTTCTCCTTCTCCTTCTTCTGATTCACCCTCCAGACTTCACCTTCTCCTTCTACTTCTTCTGTTTCTTCTGATTCACCCTACAGACTTCACCTTCTCCTTCTCCTTCTTCTGCTTCTTCTGATTCACCCTCCAGACTTCACCTTCTCCTTCTCCTTCTTCTGCTTCTTCTGATTTACCCTCCAGACTTCACCTTCTCCTTCTCCTTCTTGTGCTTCTTCTGATTCACCCTCCAGACTTCACCTACCCCTTCTCCTTCTTCTACTTCTTCTGATTCACCCTCCAGACTTCACCTTCTCCTTCTCCTTCTTCTGCTTCTTCTGATTCACCCTCCAGACGTCACCTTCTCCTTCTCCTTCGTCTACTTCTTCTGATTCACCCTCCAGACTACACCTTCTCCTTCTCCTTCTTCTACTACTTCTGATTCACCCTCCTGACTTCACCTTCTCCTTCTCCTTCTTCTGCTTCTTCTGATTCACCCTCCAGACTTCACCTTCTCCTTCTCCTTCTTCTACCTCTTCTGATTCACCCTCCAGACTTCACCTTCTCCTTCTCCTTCTGCTGCTTCTTCTGATTCACCCTCCAGACTTCACCTTCTCCTTCTCCTTCTTCTGCTTCTTCTGATTCACCCTCCAGACTTCACCTTCTCCTTCTCCTTCTTCTGCTTCTTCTGATTCACCCTCCAGACTTCATCTTCTCCTTCTCCTTCTTCTGCTTCTTCTGATTCACCCTCCAGACTTCACCTTCTCCTTCTCCTTCTTCTACTTCTTCTGATTCACCCTCCAGACTTCACCTTCTCCTTCTCCTTCTTCTACCTCTTCTGATTCACCCTCCAGTCTTCACCTTCTCCTTCTCCTTCTTCTGCTTCTTCTGCTTCACCCTCCAGACTTCACCTTCTCCTTCTCTTTCTTCTGCTTCTTCTGATTCACCCTCCAGACTTCACCTTCTCCTTCTCCTTCTTCTGATTCTTCTGATTCAGCCTCCAGACTTCAGCTTCTCCTTCTTCTGCTTCTTCTGATTCACCCTCCTGACTTCACCTTCCCCCTCTCCTTCTTCTACTTCTTCTAATTCACCCTCCTGACTTCACCTTCTCCTTCTCCTTCTTCTACTGCTTCTGCTTCACCCTCCAGACTTCACCTTCTCCTTCTCCTTCTTCTACTTCTTCTGATTCACCCTCCAGACTTCACCTTCTCCTTCTCCTTCTTCTGCTTCTTCTGATTCACCCTCCAGACTTCACCTTCTCCTTCTCCTTATTCTGCTTCTTCTGATTCACCCTCCAGACTTCACCTTCTCCTTCTCCTTCTTCTGCTTCTTCTGATTCACCCTCCAGACTTCAGCTTCTCCTTCTCCTTCTTCTGCTTCACCCTCCAGACTTCACCTTCTCCTTCTCCTTCTTCTGCTTCTTCTGATTCACCCTCCAGACTTCACCTTCTCCTTCTCCTTCTTGTGCTTCTTCTGATTCACCCTCCAGACTTCACCTACTCCTTCTCCTTATTCTACTTCTTCTGATTCACCCTCCAGACTTCACCTTCTCCTTCTCCTTCTTCTGCTTCTTCTGATTCACCCTCCAGACTTCACCTTCTCCTTCTCCTTCGTCTACTTCTTCTGATTCGCCCTCCAGACTACACCTTCTCCTTCTCCTTCTTCTACTACTTCTGATTCACCCTCCTGACTTCACCTTCTCCTTCTCCTTCTTCTGCTTCTTCTGATTCACCCTCCAGACTTCACCTTCTCCTTCTCCTTCTTCTACTTCTTCTGATTCACCCTCCAGACTTCACCTTCTCCTTCTCCTTCTTCTACTTCTTCTGAATCACCCTCCAGACTTCACCTTCTCCTTTTCCTTGTTCTACTTCTTCTGATTCACCCTCCAGACTTCACCGTCTCCTTCTCCTTCTTCTACTTCTTCTGATTCACCCTCCTGACTTTACCTTCTCCTTCTCCTTCTTCGGCTTCTTCTGCTTCACCCTCCAGACTTCACCTTCTCCTTCTCCTTCTTCTGCTTCTTCTGCTTCACCATCCATACTTCACCTTCTCCTTCTCCTTCTTCTGCTTCTTCTGCTTCACCCTCCTGACTTCACCTTCTCCTTCTCCTTCTTCTACTTCTTCTGATTCACCCTCCAGACTTCACCTTCTCCTTCTCCTTCTTTTGCTTCTTCCGCTTCACCCTCCAGACTTCACCTTCTCCTTCTCCTTCTTCTGCTTCTTCTGCTTCACCCTCCAGACTTCACCTTCTCCTTCTCCTTCTTCTGCTTCTTCTGCTTCACCCTCCTGACTTCACCTTCTCCTTCTCCTTCTTCTACTTCTTCTGATTCACCCTCCAGACTTCACCTTCTCCTTCTCCTTCTTCTGCTTCTTCTGCTTCACCCTCCAGACTTCACCATCTCCTTCTCCTTCTTCTGCTTCGCCCTCCAGACTTCACCTTCTCCTTCTCCTTCTTCTGCTTCTTCTGCTTCACCCTCCTGACTTCACCTTCTCCTTCTCCTTCTTCTACTTCTTCTGCTTCACCCCCCTGACTTCACCTTCTCCTTCTCCTTCTTCTGCTTCTTCTGATTCACCCTCCTAACTTCACCTTCTCCTTCTCCTTCTTCTGCTTCTTCTGATTCACCCTCCTGACATCACCTTCTCCTTCTCCTTCTTCTGCTTCTTCTGATTCACCCTCCAGACTTCACCTTCTCCTTCTCCTTCTTCTGATTCACCCTCCAGACTTCACCTTCTCCTTCTCCTTCTTCTGCTTCTTATGATTCACCCTCCAGACTTCAACTTCTCCTTCTCCTTCTTCTGCTTCTTCTGATTCACCCTCCAGACTTCACCTTCTCCTTCTCCTTCTTCTGCTTCTTCTGATTCACCCTCCAGACTTCACCTTCTCCTTCTCCTTCTTCTCCTTCTTCTGATTCACCCTCCAGTCTTCACCTTCTCCTTCTCCTTCTTCTGCTTCTTCTGCTTCACCCTCCAGGCTTCACCTTCTCCTTCTCTTTCTTCTGCTTCTTCTGATTCACCCTCCAGACTTCACCTTCTCCTTCTCCTTCTTCTGATTCTTCTGATTCACCCTCCAGACTTCACCTTCTCCTTCTCCTTCTTCTGCTTCTTCTGATTCACCCTCCTGACTTCACCTTCTCCTTCTCCTTCTTCTACTTCTTCTGATTCACCCTCCTGACTTCACCTTCTCCTTCTCCTTCTTCTACTTCTTCTACTTCACCCTCCAGACTTCACCTTCTCCTTCTCCTTCTTCTACTTCTTCTGATTCACCCTCCAGACTTCACCTTCTCCTTCTCCTTCTTCTGCTTCTTCTGATTCACCCTCCAGACTTCACCTTCTCCTTCTCCTTATTCTGCTTCTTCTGATTCACCCTCCAGACTTCACCTTCTCCTTCTCCTTCTTCTGCTTCTTCTGATTCACCCTCCAGACTTCACCTTCTCCTTCTCCTTCTTCTGCTTCTTCTGATTCACCCTCCAGACTTCACCTTCTCCTTCTCCTTCTTCTGCTTCTTCTGATTCACCCTCCAGACCTCTCCTTCTCCTTCTCCTTCTTCTACTTCTTCTGATTCACCCTCCAGACTTCATCTTCTCCTTCTCCTTCTTCTGCTTCTTCTGATTCACCCTCCAGACTTCACCTTGTCCTTCTCCTTCTTCTGCTTCTTCTGATTCACCCTCCAGACTTCGCCTTCTCCTTCTCCTTCTTCTACTTCTTCTGATTCACCCTCCAGACTTCACCTTCTCCTTCTCCTTCTTCTACTTCTTCTGATTCACCCTCCAGTCTTCACCTTCTCCTTCTCCTTCTTCTGCTTCTTCTGATTCACCCTCCAGACTTCACCTTCTCCTTCTCCTTCTTCTGCTTCTTCTGATTCACACTCCTGACTTCACCTTCTCCTTCTCCTTCTTCTGCTTCTTCTGATTCACCCTCCAGACTTCACCTTCTCCTTCTCCTTCTTCTACTTCTTCTGATTCACCCTCCAGGCTTCTCCTTCTCCTTCTACTTCTTCTGCTTCTTCTGATTCACCCTCCAGACTTCACCGTCTCCTTCTCCTTCTTCTGCTTCTTCTGATTCACCCTCCAGACTTCACCTTCTCCTTCTCCTTCTTCTGCTTCTTCTGATTCACCCTCCAGACTTCACCTTCTCCTTCTCCTTCTTCTGCTTCTTCTGTATCACCCTCCAGACTTCACCTTCTCCTTCTCCTTCTTCTACTTCTTCTGATTCACCCTCCAGGCTTCACCTTCTCCTTCTCCTTCTTCTGATTCTTCTGATTCACCCTCCAGACTTCACCTTCTCCTTCTCCTTCGTCTACTTCTTCTGTTTCACCCACCAGACTACACCTTCTCCTTCTCCTTCTTCTACTTCTTCTGATTCACCCTCCAGACGTCACCTTCTCCTTCTCCTTCTTCTGCTTCTTCTGATTCACCATCCAGACTTCACCTTCTCCTTCTCCTTCTTCTACTTCTTCTGATTCACCCTCCAGACTTCACCTTCTCCTTTTCCTTCTTCTACTTCTTCTGATTCACCCTCCAGACTTCACCTTCTCCTTCTCCTTCTTCTACGTCTTCTGCTTTACCCTCCAGACTTCACCTTCTCCTTCTCCTTCTTCTGCTTCTTCTGATTCACACTCCAGACTTCACCTTCTCCTTCTCCTTCTTCTACTTCTTCTGATTCACCCTCCAGACTTCACCATCTCCTTCTCCTTCTTCTACTTCTGCTGATTCACCCTCCAGACTTCACCTTCTCCTTCTCCTTCTTCTACTTCTTCTGATTCACCCTCCTGACTTCACCTACTCCTTCTCCTTCTTCTGCTTCTTCTGCTTCACCCTCCAGACTTCATCTACTCCTTATCCTTCTTCTGCTTCTTCTGCTTCACCCTCCAGACTTCAGCTTCTCCTTCTCCTTCTTCTGCTTCTTCTGCTTCACCCTCCTGACTTCAACTTCTCCTTCTCCTTCTTCTACTTCTTCTGATTCACCCTCCAGACTTCACCATCTCCTTCTCCTTCTTCTGCTTCTTCTGCTTCACCCTCCAGACTTCACCTTCTCCTTCTTCTGCTTCTTCTGCTTCACCCTCCAGACTTCACCTTCTCCTTCTCCTTCTTCTGCTTCTTCTGCTTCACCCTCCAGACTTCACCTTCGCCTTCTCCTTCTTCTGCTTCACCCTCCTGACTTCACCTCCTTCTCCTTCTTCTACTTCTTCTGATTCACCCTCCAGACTTCACCTTCTCCTTCTCCTTCTTCTGCTTCTGCTGCTTCACCCTCCAGACTTCACCTTCTCCTTCTCCTTCTTCTGCTTCTTCTGCTGAGCCCTCCATACTTCACCTTCTCCTTCTCCTTCTTCTGCTTCTTCTGCTTCACCCTCCTGACTTCACCTTCTCCTTCTCCTTCTTCTACTTCTTCTGCTTCACCCCCTGACTTCACCTTCTCCTTCTCCTTCTTCTGCTTCCTCTGATTCACCCTCCTAACTTCACCTTCTCCTTCTCCTTCTTCTGCTTCTTCTGATTCACCCTCCTAACTTCACCTTCTCCTTCTCCTTCTTCTGCTTCTTCTGATTCACCCTCCAGACTGCACCTTCTCCTTCTCCTTCTTCTGCTTCTTCTGATGCACCCTCCAGACTTCACCTTCTCCTTCTCCTTCTTCTGCTTCCTCTGATTCACCATCCAGACCTCACCTTCTCCTTCTCCTTCTTCTGCTTCTTCTGCTTCACCCTCCAGACTTCACCTTCTCCTTCTCTTTCTTCTGCTTATTCTGATTCACCCTCCAGACTTCACCTTCTCCTTCTCCTTCTACTGATTCTTCTGATTCACCCTCCAGACTTCACCTTCTCCTTCTCCTTCTTCTGCTTCATCTGATTCACCCTCTTGACTTCACCTTCTCCTTCTCCTTCTCCTACTTCTTCTGATTCACCCTCCTGACTTCACCTTCTCCTTCTCCTTCTTCGACTTCTTCTGCTTCACCCTCCAGACTTCACCTTCTCCTTCTCCTTCTTCTACTTCTTCTGATTCACCCTCCAGACTTCACCTTCTCCTTCTCCTTCTTCTGCTTCTTCTGATTCACCCTCCAGACTTCACCTTCTCCTTCTCCTTATTCTGCTTCTTCTGATTCACCCTCCAGACTTCACCTTCTCCTTCTCCTTCTTCTGCTTCTTCTGATTCACCCTCCAGACTTCACCTTCTCCTTCTCCTTCTTCTGCTTCTTCTGATTCACCCTCCAGACTTCACCTTCTCCTTCTCCTTCTTCTACTTCTTCTGATTCACCCTCCAGACTTCATCTTCTCCTTCTCCTTCTTCTGCTTCTTCTGATTCACCCTCCAGACTTCACCTTCTCCTTCTCCTTCTTCTGGTTCTTCTGATTCACCCTCCAGACTTCACCTTCTCCTTCTCCTTCTTCTACTTCTTCTGATTCACCCTCCAGACTTCACCTTCTCCTTCTCCTTCTTCTACTTCTTCTGATTCACCCTCCAGACTTCACCTTCTCCTTCTCCTTCTTCTGCTTCTGCTGCTTCACCCTCCAGACTTCACCTTCTCCTTCTCCTTCTTCTGCTTCTTCTGCTGAGCCCTCCATACTTCACCTTCTCCTTCTCCTTCTTCTGCTTCTTCTGCTTCACCCTCCTGACTTCACCTTCTCCTTCTCCTTCTTCTACTTCTTCTGCTTCACCCCCTGACTTCACCTTCTCCTTCTCCTTCTTCTGCTTCCTCTGATTCACCCTCCTAACTTCACCTTCTCCTTCTCCTTCTTCTGCTTCTTCTGATTCACCCTCCTAACTTCACCTTCTCCTTCTCCTTCTTCTGCTTCTTCTGATTCACCCTCCAGACTGCACCTTCTCCTTCTCCTTCTTCTGCTTCTTCTGATGCACCCTCCAGACTTCACCTTCTCCTTCTCCTTCTTCTGCTTCCTCTGATTCACCATCCAGACCTCACCTTCTCCTTCTCCTTCTTCTGCTTCTTCTGCTTCACCCTCCAGACTTCACCTTCTCCTTCTCTTTCTTCTGCTTATTCTGATTCACCCTCCAGACTTCACCTTCTCCTTCTGCTTCTACTGATTCTTCTGATTCACCCTCCAGACTTCACCTTCTCCTTCTCCTTCTTCTGCTTCATCTGATTCACCCTCTTGACTTCACCTTCTCCTTCTCCTTCTCCTACTTCTTCTGATTCACCCTCCTGACTTCACCTTCTCCTTCTCCTTCTTCGACTTCTTCTGCTTCACCCTCCAGACTTCACCTTCTCCTTCTCCTTCTTCTACTTCTTCTGATTCACCCTCCAGACTTCACCTTCTCCTTCTCCTTCTTCTGCTTCTTCTGATTCACCCTCCAGACTTCACCTTCTCCTTCTCCTTATTCTGCTTCTTCTGATTCACCCTCCAGACTTCACCTTCTCCTTCTCCTTCTTCTGCTTCTTCTGATTCACCCTCCAGACTTCACCTTCTCCTTCTCCTTCTTCTGCTTCTTCTGATTCACCCTCCAGACTTCACCTTCTCCTTCTCCTTCTTCTACTTCTTCTGATTCACCCTCCAGACTTCATCTTCTCCTTCTCCTTCTTCTGCTTCTTCTGATTCACCCTCCAGACTTCACCTTCTCCTTCTCCTTCTTCTGGTTCTTCTGATTCACCCTCCAGACTTCACCTTCTCCTTCTCCTTCTTCTACTTCTTCTGATTCACCCTCCAGACTTCACCTTCTCCTTCTCCTTCTTCTACTTCTTCTGATTCACCCTCCAGACTTCACCTTCTCCTTCTCCTTCTTCTGCTTCTTCTGATTCACCCTCCAGACTTCACCTTCTCCTTCTCCTTCTTCTGCTTCTTCTGATTCACCCTCCAGACTTCACCATCTCCTTCTCCTTCTTCTGCTTCTTCTGATTCACACTTCAGACTTCACCTTCTCCTTCTCCTTCTTCTGCTTCTTCTGATTCACCCTCCAGACCTCACCTTCTCCTTCTCCTTCTTCTACTTCTTCTGATTCACCCCAAAGACTTCACCTTCTACTTCTCCTTCTTCTACTTCTTCTGCTTCTCCCTCCAGACTTCACCTTCTCCTTCTCCTTCTTCTGCTTCTTCTGATTCACCCTCCAGACTTCACCTTCTCCTTCTCCTTCTTCTACTTCTTCTGATTCACCCTCCAGACTTCACCTTCTCCTTCTCCTTCTTCTGCTTCTTCTGCTTCACCCTCCAGACTTCAACTTCTCCTTCTCCTTCGTCTGCTTCTTCTGCTTCACCCTCCAGACTTCACCTTCTCCTTCTCCTTCTTCTGCTTCTTCTGCTTCACCCTCCTGACTTCACCTTCTCCTTCTCCTTCTTCCACTTCTTCTGATTCACCCTCCAGACTTCACCTTCTCCTTCTCCTTCTTCTGCTTCCTCTGCTTCACCCTCCAGACTTCACCTTCTCCTTCTCCTTCTTCTGCTTCTTCTGCTTCGCCCTCCAGACTTCACCTTCTCCTTCTCCTTCTTCTGCTTCTTCTGCTTCACCCTCCAGACTTGACCTTCTCCTTCTCCTTCTTCTGCTTCTTCTGCTTCTTCTGCTTCACCCTCCTGACTTCACCTTCTCCTTCTCCTTCTTCTACTTCTTCTGATTCACCCTCCAGACTTCACCTTCTCCTCCTTCTTCTGCTTCTTCTGCTGCGCCCTCCAGACTTCACCTACTCCTCCTTCTTCTGCTTCTTCTGCTTCACCCTCCTGACTACACCTTCTCCTTCTCCTTCTTCTACTTCTTCTGCTTCACCCCCCTGACTTCACCTTCTCCTTCTCCTTCTTCTGCTTCTTCTGATTCACCATCCTAACTTCACCTTCTCCTTCTCCTTCTTCTGCTTCTTCTGATTCACCCTCCTGACTTCACCTTCTCCTTCTCCTTCTTCTGCTTCTTCTGATTCACCCTCCAGACTTCACCTTCTTCTTCTCCTTCTTCCGCTTCTTCTGATTCACCCTCCAGACTTCACCTTCTCCTTCTCCTTCTTCTGCTTCTTCTGATTCACCCTCCAGACCTCACCTTCTCCTTCTCCTTCTTCTACTTCTTCTGATTCACCCTCCAGACTTCATCTTCTCCTTCTCCTTCTTCTGCTTCTTCTGATTCACCCTCCAGACTTCACCTTCTCCTTCTCCTTCTTCTGCTTCTTCTGATTCACCCTCCAGACTTCACCTTCTCCTTCTCCTTCTTCTACTTCTTCCGATTCACCCTCCAGACTTCACCTTCTCCTTCTCCTTCTTCTACTTCTTCTGATTCACCCTCCAGTCTTCACCTTCTCCTTCTCCTTCTTCTGCTTCTTCTGCTTCACCCTCCAGACTTCACCTTCACCTTCTCTTTCTTCTGCTTCTTCTGATTCACCCTCCAGACTTCACCTTCTCCTTCTCCTTCTTCTGATTCTTCTGATTCACCCTCCAGACTTCACCTTCTCCTTCTCCTTCTTCTACTTCTTCTGATTCACCCTCCTGACTTCACCTTCTCCTTCTCCTTCTTCTACTTCTTCTGATTCACGCTCCAGACTTCACCTTCTCCTTCTCCTTCTTCTACTTCTTCTGATTCACCCTCCAGACATCACCTTCTCCTTCTCCTTCTTCTGCTTCTTCTGATTCACCCTCCAGACTTCACCTTCTCCTTCTCCTTATTCTGCTTCTTCTGATTCACCCTCCAGACTTCACCTTCTCCTTCTCCTTCTTCTGCTTCTTCTGATTCACCCTCCAGACTTCACCTTCTCCTTCTCCTTCTTCTGCTTCTTCTGATTCACCCTCCAGACTTCACCTTCTCCTTCTTCTACTTCTTCTGATTCACCCTCCAGACTTCATCTTCTCCTTCTCCTTCTTCTGCTTCTTTTGATTCACCCATCAGACTTCACCTTCTCCTTCTCCTTCTTCTGCTTCTTCTGATTCACCCTCCAGACTTCACCTTCTCCTTCTTCTACTTCTTCTGATTCACCCTCCAGACTTCATCTTCTCCTTCTCCTTCTTCTGCTTCTTTTGATTCACCCTCCAGACTTCACCTTCTCCTTCTCCTTCTTCTGCTTCTTCTGATTCACCCTCCAGACTTCACCTTCTCCTTCTCCTTCTTCTACTTCTTCTGATTCACCCTCCAGACTTCACCTTCTCCTTCTCCTTCTTCTGCTTCTTCTGATTCACCCTCCAGACTTCACCTTCTCCTTCTCCTTCTTCTGCTTCTTCTGATTCACCCTCCAGACTTCACCTTCTCCTTATCCTTCTTCTACTTCTTCTGATTCACCCTCCAGACTTCATCTTCTCCTTCTCCTTCTTCTGCTTCTTCTGATTCACACTCCAGACTTCACCTTCTCCTTCTCCTTCTTCTGCTTCTTCTGATTCACCCTCCAGACTTCGCCTTCTCCTTCTCCTTCTTCTACTTCTTCTGATTCACCCTCCAGACTTCACCTTCTCCTTCTCCTTCTTCTACTTCTTCTGATTCACCCTCCAGTCTTCACCTTCTCCTTCTTCTGCTTCTTCTGATTCACCCTGCAGACTTCACCTTCTCCTTCTCCTTCTTCTGCTTCTTCTGATTCACCCTCCTGACATCACCTTCTCCTTCTCCTTCTTCTGCTTCTTCTGATTCACCCTGCAGACTTCACCTTCTCCTTCTCCTTCTTCTGCTTCTTCTGATTCACCCTGCAGACTTCACCTTCTCCTTCTCCTTCTTCTGCTTCTTCTGATTCACCCTCCTGACATCACCTTCTCCTTCTCCTTCTTCTGCTTCTTCTAATTCACCCTCCAGACTTCACCTTCTCCTTCTCCTTCTTCTGCTTCTTCTGATTCACCCTCCAGACTTCACCTTCTCCTTCTATTCTTCTGCTTCTTCTGATTCACCCTCCAGACTTCACCTTCTCCTTCTCCTTCTTCTGCTTCTTCTGATTCACCCTCCAGACTTCACCTTCTCCTTCTCCATCTTCTGCTTCTTCTGATTCACCCTCCAGACTTCACCTTCTCCTTCTCCTTCTTCTGCTTCTTCTGATTCACCCTCCAGACTTCACCTTCTCCTTCTCCTTCTTCTGCTTCTTCTGATTCACCCTCCAGACTACACCTTCTCCTTCTCCTTCTTCTACTTCTTCTGATTCATCCTCCAGACTTCACCTTCTCCTTCTCCTTCTTCTGCTTCTTCTGATTCACCCTCCAGACTTCACCTTCTCCTTCTCCTTCTTCTACTTCTTATGATTCACCCTCCGGACTTCACCTTCTCCTTCTCCTTCTTCGACTTCTTCTGATTCACCCTCCAGACTTCACCTTCTCCTTCTCCTTCTTCTACTTCTTCTGCTTCTCCCTCCAGACTACACCTTCTCCTTCTCCTTCTTCTGCTTCTTCTGATTCACCCTCCAGACATCACCTTCTCCTTCTCCTTCTTCTACTTCTTCTGATTCATCCTCCAGACTTCACCTTCTCCTTCTCCTTCTTCTACTTCTTCTGATTCACCCTCCAGACTTCACCTACTCCTTCTCCTTCTTCTTCTGATTCACCCTCCTGACTTCACCTTCTCCTTCTCCTGCTTCTGCTTCTTCTGCTTCACCCTCCAGACTTCACCTTCTCCTTCTCCTTCTTCTGCTTCTTCTGCTTCACCCTCCAGACTTCACCTTCTCCTTCTCCTTCTTCTGCTTCTTCTGCTTCACCCTCCTGACTTCACCTTCTCCTTCTCCTTCTTCTACTTCTTCTGATTCACCCTCTAGACTTCACCTTCTCCTTCTCCTTCTTCTGCTTCTTCTGCTTCACCCTCCAGACTTTACCTTCTCCTTCTCCTTCTTCTGCTTCTTCTGCTGCGCCCTCCAGACTTCACCTACTCCTTCTCCTTCTTCTGCTTCTTCTGCTTCACCCTCCTGACTTCACCTTCTCCTTCTCCTTCTTCTACTTCTTCTGCTTCACCCCCCTGACTTCACCTTCTCCTTCTCCTTCTTCTGCTTCTTCTGATTCACCCTCCTAACTTCACCTTCTACTTCTCCTTCTTCTGCTTCTTCTGATTCACCCTCCTGACTTCACCTTCTCCTTCTCCTTCTTCTGCTTCTTCTGATTCACCCTCCAGACTTCACCTTCTCCTTCTCCTTCTACTGCTTCTTCTGATTCACCCTCCAGACTTCACCTTCTCCTTCTCCTTCTTCTGCTTCTTCTGATTCACCCTCCAGACCTCACCTTCTCCTTCTCCTTCTTCTACTTCTTCTGATTCACCCTCCAGACTTCATCTTCTCCTTCTCCTTCTTCTGCTTCTTCTGATTCACCCTCCAGACTTCACCTTCTCCTTCTCCTTCTTCTGCTTCTTCTGATTCACCCTCCAGACTTCACCTTCTCCTTCTCCTTCTTCTACTTCTTCTGATTCACCCTCCTGACTTCACCTTCTCCTTCTCCTTCTTCTACTTCTTCTGATTCACCCTCCAGTCTTCACCTTCTCCTTCTCCTTCTCCTGCTTCTTCTGCTTCACCCTCCAGCCTTCACCTTCTCCTTCTCTTTCTTCTGCTTCTTCTGATTCACCCTCCAGACTTCACCTTCTCCTTCTCCTTCTTCTGATTCTTCTGATTCACCCTCCAGACTTCACCTTCTCCTTCTCCTTCTTCTGCTTCTTCTGATTCACCCTCCAGACTTCACCTTCTCCTTCTCCTTCTTCTACTTCTTCTGCTTCACCCTCCTGACTTCACCTTCTCCTTCTCCTTCTTCTACTTCTTCTGATTCACCCTCCAGACTTCACCTTCTCCTTCTCCTTCTTCTGCTTCCTCTGCTTCACCCTCCAGACTTCACCTTCTCCTTCTCCTTCTTCTGCTTCTTCTGCTTCGCCCTCCAGACTTCACCTTCTCCTTCTCCTTCTTCTGCTTCTTCTGCTTCACCCTCCAGACTTGACCTTCTCCTTCTCCTTCTTCTGCTTCTTCTGCTTCACCCTCCTGACTTCACCTTCTCCTTCTCCTTCTTCTACTTCTTCTGATTCACCCTCCAGACTTCACCTTCTCCTTCTCCTTCTCCTGCTTCTTCTGCTTCACCCTCCAGACTTCACCTTCTCCTTCTCCTTCTTCTGCTTCTTCTGCTGCGCCCTCCAGACTTCACCTACTCCTCCTTCTTCTGCTTCTTCTGCTTCACCCTCCTGACTTCACCTTCTCCTTCTCCTTCTTCTACTTCTTCTGCTTCACCCCCCTGACTTCACCTTCTCCTTCTTCTTCTTCTGCTTCTTCTGATTCACCATCCTAACTTCACCTTCTCCTTCTCCTTCTTCTGCTTCTTCTGATTCACCCTCCTGACTTCACCTTCTCCTTCTCCTTCTTCTGCTTCTTCTGATTCACCCTCCAGACTTCACCTTCTCCTTCTCCTTCTTCTGCTTCTTCTGATTCACCCTCCAGACTTCACCTTCTCCTTCTCCTTCTTCTGCTTCTTCTGATTCACCCTCCAGACCTCACCTTCTCCTTCTCCTTCTTCTGCTTCTTCTGATTCACCCTCCAGACTTCACCTTCTCCTTCTCCTTCTTCTGCTTCTTCTGATTCACCCTCCAGACTTCACCTTCTCCTTCTCCTTCTTCTGCTTCTTCTGATTCACCCTCCAGACTTCACCTTCTCCTTCTCCTTCTTCTACTTCTTCTGATTCACCCTCCAGACTTCACCTTCTCCTTCTCCTTCTTCTACTTCTTCTGATTCACCCTCCAGTCTTCACCTTCTCCTTCTCCTTCTTCTGCTTCTTCTGCTTCACCCTCCAGACTTCACCTTCACCTTCTCTTTCTTCTGCTTCTTCTGATTCACCCTCCAGACTTCACCTTCTCCTTCTCCTTCTTCTGATTCTTCTGATTCACTCTCCAGACTTCACCTTCTCCTTCTCCTTCTTCTGCTTCTTCTGATTCACCCTCTTGACTTCACCTTCTCCTTCTCCTTCTTCTACTTCTTCTGATTCACCCTCCTGACTTCACCTTCTCCTTCTCCTTCTTCTACTTCTTCTGATTCACCCTCCAGACTTCACCTTCTCCTTCTCCTTCTTCTACTTCTTCTGATTCACCCTCCAGACATCACCTTCTCCTTCTCCTTCTTCTGCTTCTTCTGATTCACCCTCCAGACTTCACCTTCTCCTTCTCCTTATTCTGCTTCTTCTGATTCACCCTCCAGACTTCACCTTCTCCTTCTCCTTCTTCTGCTTCTTCTGATTCACCCTCCAGACTTCACCTTCTCCTTCTCCTTCTTCTGCTTCTTCTGATTCACCCTCCAGACTTCACCTTCTCCTTCTTCTACTTCTTCTGATTCACCCTCCAGACTTCATCTTCTCCTTCTCCTTCTTCTGCTTCTTTTGATTCACCCTCCAGACTTCACCTTCTCCTTCTCCTTCTTCTGCTTCTTCTGATTCACCCTCCAGACTTCACCTTCTCCTTCTCCTTCTTCTACTTCTTCTGATTCACCCTCGAGACTTCACCTTCTCCTTCTCCTTCTTCTACTTCTTCTGATTCACCCTCCAGACTTCACATTCTCCTTCTCCTTCTTCTGCTTCTTCTGATTCATCCTCCAGACTTCACCTTCTCCTTCTCCTTCTTCTGCTTCTTCTGATTCACCCTCCAGACTTCACCTTCTCATTCTCCTTCTTCTGCTTCTTCTGATTCACCCTTCAGACTTCACCTTCTCCTTCTCCTTCTTCTGCTTCTTCTGAATCACCCTCCAGACCTCACCTTCTCCTTCTCCTTCTTCTACTTCTTCTGATTCACCCTCCAGACTTCATCTTCTCCTTTCCTTCTTCTGCTTCTTCTGATTCACACTCCAGACTTCACCTTCTCCTTCTCCTTCTTCTGCTTCTTCTGATTCACCCTCCAGACTTCGCCTTCTCCTTCTCCTTCTTCTATTTCTTCTGATTCACCCTCCAGACTTCACCTTCTCCTTCTCCTTCTTCTACTTCTTCTGATTCACCCTCCAGTCTTCACCTTCTCCTTCTCCTTCTTCTGCTTCTTCTGATTCACCCTGCAGACATCACCTTCTCCTTCTCCTTCTTCTGCTTCTTCTGATTCACCCTCCTGACTTCACCTTCTCCTTCTCCTTCTTCTGCTTCTTCTAATTCACCCTCCAGACTTCACCTTCTCCTTCTCCTTCTTCTGCATCTTCTGATTCACCCTCCAGACTTCACCTTCTCCTTCTCCTTCTTCTACTTCTTCTGATTCACCCTCCAGACTTCACCTTCTCCTTCTCCTTCTTCTGCTTCTTCTGATTCACCCTCCAGACTTCGCCTTCTCCTTCTCATTCGTCTACTTCTTCTGATTCACCCTCCAGACTATACCTTCTCCTTCTCCTTCTTCTACTTCTTCTGATTCACCCTCCAGACTTCACCTTCTCCTTCTCCTTCTTCTGCTTCTTCTGATTCACCCTCCACACTTCACCTTCTCCTTCTCCTTCTTCTACTTCTTCTGATTCATCCTCCAGACTTCACCTTCTCCTTCTCCTTCTTCTACTTCTTCTGATTCACCCTCCAGACTTCACCTTCTCATTCTCCTTCTTCTGCTTCTTCTGATTCACCCTTCAGACTTCACCTTCTCCTTCTCCTTCTTCTGCTTCTTCTGAATCACCCTCCAGACCTCACCTTCTCCTTCTCCTTCTTCTACTTCTTCTGATTCACCCTCCAGACTTCATCTTCTCCTTCTCCTTCTTCTGCTTCTTCTGATTCACACTCCAGACTTCACCTTCTCCTTCTCCTTCTTCTGCTTCTTCTGATTCACCCTCCAGACTTCGCCTTCTCCTTCTCCTTCTTCTATTTCTTCTGATTCACCCTCCAGACTTCACCTTCTCCTTCTCCTTCTTCTACTTCTTCTGATTCACCCTCCAGTCTTCACCTTCTCCTTCTCCTTCTTCTGCTTCTTCTGATTCACCCTGCAGACATCACCTTCTCCTTCTCCTTCTTCTGCTTCTTCTGATTCACCCTCCTGACTTCACCTTCTCCTTCTCCTTCTTCTGCTTCTTCTAATTCACCCTCCAGACTTCACCTTCTCCTTCTCCTTCTTCTGCATCTTCTGATTCACCCTCCAGACTTCACCTTCTCCTTCTCCTTCTTCTACTTCTTCTGATTCACCCTCCAGACTTCACCTTCTCCTTCTCCTTCTTCTGCTTCTTCTGATTCACCCTCCAGACTTCGCCTTCTCCTTCTCATTCGTCTACTTCTTCTGATTCACCCTCCAGACTATACCTTCTCCTTCTCCTTCTTCTACTTCTTCTGATTCACCCTCCAGACTTCACCTTCTCCTTCTCCTTCTTCTGCTTCTTCTGATTCACCCTCCACACTTCACCTTCTCCTTCTCCTTCTTCTACTTCTTCTGATTCATCCTCCAGACTTCACCTTCTCCTTCTCCTTCTTCTACTTCTTCTGATTCACCCTCCAGACTTCACCTACTCCTTCTCCTTCTTGTTCTGATTCACCCTCCTGACTTCACCTTCTCCTTCTCCTTCTTCTGCTTCTTCTGCTTCACCCTCCAGACTTCACCTTCCCCTTCTCCTTCTTCTGCTTCTTCTGCTTCACCCTCCAGACTTCACCTTCTCCTTCTCCTTCTTCTGCTTCTTCTGCTTCACCCTCCTGACTTCACCTTCTCCTTCTCCTTCTTCTACTTCTTCTGATTCACCCTCCAGACTTCACCTTCTCCTTGTCCTTCTTCTGCTTCTTCTTCTTCACCCTCCAGACTTTACCTTCTCCTTCTCCTTCTTCTGCTTCTTCTGCTGCGCCCTCCAGATTTCACCTACTCCTTCTCCTTCTTCTGCTTCTTCTGCTTCACCCTCCTGACTTCACCTTCTCCTTCTCCTTCTTCTACTTCTTCTGCTTCACCCCCCTGACTTCACCTTCTCCTTCTCCTTCTTCTGCTTCTTCTGATTCACCCTCCAGACTTCACCTTCTCCTTCTCCTTCTTCTGATTCTTCTGATTCACTCTCCAGACTTCACCTTCTCCTTCTCCTTCTTCTGCTTCTTCTGATTCACCCTCTTGACTTCACCTTCTCCTTCTCCTTCTTCTACTTCTTCTGATTCACCCTCCTGACTTCACCTTCTCCTTCTCCTTCTTCTACTTCTTCTGATTCACCCTCCAGACTTCACCTTCTCCTTCTCCTTCTTCTACTTCTTCTGATTCACCCTCCAGACATCACCTTCTCCTTCTCCTTCTTCTGCTTCTTCTGATTCACCCTCCAGACTTCACCTTCTGCTTCTCCTTATTCTGCTTCTTCTGATTCACCCTCCAGACTTCACCTTCTCCTTCTCCTTCTTCTGCTTCTTCTGATTCACCCTCCAGACTTCACCTTCTCCTTCTCCTTCTTCTGCTTCTTCTGATTCACCCTCCAGACTTCACCTTCTCCTTCTCCTTCTTCTACTTCTTCTGATTCACCCTCCAGACTTCACCTTCTCCTTCCATTCTTCTGCTTCTTCTGATTCACCCTCCAGACTTCACCTTCTCCTTCTCCTTCTTCTGCTTCTTCTGATTCACCCTCCAGACTTCACCTTCTTCTTCTCCTTCTTCTGCTTCTTCTGATTCACCCTCCAGACTTCACCTTCTCCTTCTCCTTCTTCTGCTTCTTCTGATTCACCCTCCAGACTTCACCTTCTCCTTCTCCTTCTTCTACTTCTTCTGATTCACCCTCCAGACTTCACCTTCTCCTTCTCCTTCTTCTGCTTCTTCTGATTCACCCTCCAGACTTTGCCTTCTCCTTCTCCTTCGTCTACTTCTTCTGATTCACCCTCCAGACTACACCTTCTCCTTCTCCTTCTTCTACTTCTTCTGATTCACCCTCCAGACTTCACCTTCTCCTTCTCCTTCTTCTGCTTCTTCTGATTCACCCTCCAGACTTCACCTTCTCCTTCTCCTTCTTCTACTTCTTCTGATTCATCCTCCAGACTTCACCTTCTCCTTCTCCTTCTTCTACTTCTTCTGATTCACCCTCCAGACTTCACCTACTCCTTCTCCTTCTTCTTCTGATTCACCCTCCTGACTTCACCTTCTCCTTCTCCTTCTTCTGCTTCTTCTGCTTCACCCTCCAGACTTCACCTTCTCCTTCTTCTGCTTCTTCTGCTTCACCCTCCAGACTTCACCTTCTCCTTCTCCTTCTTCTGCTTCTTCTGCTTCACCCTCCTGACTTCACCTTCTCCTTCTCCTTCTTCTACTTCTTCTGATTCACCCTCCAGACTTCACCTTCTCCTTCTCCTTCTTCTGCTTCTTCTGCTTCACCCTCCAGACTTTACCTTCTCCTTCTCCTTCTTCTGCTTCTTCTGCTGCGCCCTCCAGACTTCACCTACTCCTTCTCCTTCTTCTGCTTCTTCTGCTTCACCCTCCTGACTTCACCTTCTCCTTCTCCTTCTTCTACTTCTTCTGCTTCACCCCCCTGACTTCACCTTCTCCTTCTCCTTCTTCTGCTTCTTCTGATTCACCCTCCTTACTACACCTTCTACTTCTCCTTCTTCTGCTTCTTCTGATTCACCCTCCTTACTTCACCTTCTCCTTCTCCTTCTTCTGCTTCTTCTGATTCACCCTCCAGACTTCAACTTCTCCTTCTCCTTCTTCTGCTTCTTCTGATTCACCCTCCAGACTTCACCTTCTCCTTCTCCTTCTTCTGCTTCTTCTGATTCACCCTCCAGACCTCACCTTCTCCTTCTCCTTCTTCTACTTCTTCTGATTCACCCTCCAGACTTCATCTTCTCCTCCTCCTTCTTCTGCTTCTTCTGATTCACCCTCCAGACTTCACCTTCTCCTTCTCCTTCTTCTGCTTCTTCTGATTCACCCTCCAGACTTCACCTACTCCTTCTCCTTCTTCTACTTCTTCTGATTCACCCTCCAGACTTCACCTTCTCCTTCTCCTTCTTCTACTTCTTCTGATTCACCCTCCAGTCTTCACCTTCTCCTTCTCCTTCTTCTGCTTCTTCTGCTTCACCCTCCAGACTTCAACTTCTCCTTCTCTTTCTTCTGCTTCTTCTGATTCACCCTCCAGACTACACCTTCTCCTTCTCCTTCTTCTGATTCTTCTGATTCACCCTCCAGACTTCACCTTCTCCTTCTCCTTCTTCTACTTCTTCTGATTCATCCTCCAGACTTCATCTTCTCCTTCTCCTTCTTCTGCTTCTTCTGATTCACACTCCAGACTTCACCTTCTCCTTCTCCTTCTTCTGCTTCTTCTGATTCACCATCCAGACTTCGCCTTCTCCTTCTCCTACTTCTACTTCTTCTGATTCACCCTCCAGACTTCACCTTCTCCTTCTCCTTCTTCTACTTCTTCTGATTCACCCTCCAGTCTTCACCTTCTCCTTCTCCTTCTTCTGCTTCTTCTGATTCACCCTGCAGACTTCACCTTCTCCTTCTCCTTCTTCTGCTTCTTCTGATTCACCCTCCTGACTCCACCTTCTCCTTCTCCTTCTTCTGCTTCTTCTCATTCACCCTCCAGACTTCACCTTCTCCTTCTCCTTCTTCTACTTCTTCTGATTCACCCTCCAGACTTCACCTTCTCCTTCTATTCTTCTGCTTCTTCTGCTTCACCCTCCAGACTTCACCTTCTCCTTCTCCTTCTTCTGCTTCTTCTGATTCACCCTCCAGACTTCACCTTCTCCTTCTCCTTCTTCTGCTTCTTCTGATTCACCCTCCAGACTTCACCTTCTCCTTCTCCTTCTTCTGCTTCTTCTGATTCACCCTCCAGACTTCACCTTCTCCTTCTCCTTCTTCTACTTCTTCTGATTCACCCTCCAGACTTCACCTTCTCCTTCTCCTTCTTCTGCTTCTTCTGATTCACCCTCCAGACTTCGCCTTCTCCTTCTCCTTCGTCTACTTCTGCTGATTCACCCTCCAGACTACACCATCTCCTTCTCCTTCTTCTACTTCTTCTGATTCACCCTCCAGACTTCACCTTCTCCTTCTCCTTCTTCTGCTTCTTCTGATTCACCCTCCACACTTCACCTTCTCCTTCTCCTTCTTCTACTTCTTCTGATTCATCCTCCAGACTTCACCTTCTCCTTCTCCTTCTTCTACTTCTTCTGATTCACCCTCCAGACTTCACCTACTCCTTCTCCTTCTTCTTCTGATTCACCCTCCTGACTTCACCTTCTCCTTCTCCTTCTTCTGCTTCTTCTGCTTCACCCTCCAGACTTCACCTTCCCCTTCTCCTTCTTCTGCTTCACCCTCCAGACTTCACCTTCTCCTTCTCCTTCTGCTTCTTCTGCTTCACCCTCCTGACTTCACCTTCTCCTTCTCCTTCTTCTACTTCTTCTGATTCACCCTCCAGACTTCACCTTCTCCTTGTCCTTCTTCTGCTTCTTCTGCTTCACCCTCCAGACTTTACCTTCTACTTCTCCTTCTTCTGCTTCTTCTGCTGCGCCCTCCAGACTTCACCTACTCCTTCTCCTTCTTCTGCTTCTTCTGCTTCACCCTACTGACTTCACCTTCTCCTTCTTCTACTTCTTCTGCTTCACCCCCCTGACTTCACCTTCTCCTTCTCCTTCTTCTGCTTCTTCTGATTCACCCTCCAGACCTCACCTTCTCCTTCTCCTTCTTCTACTTCTTCTGATTCACCCTCCAGACTTCATCTTCTCCTTCTCCTTCTTCTGCTTCTTCTGATTCACACTCCAGACTTCACCTTCTCCTTCTCCTTCTTCTGCTTCTTCTGATTCACCCTCCAGACTTCGCCTTCTCCTTCTCCTTCTTCTACTTCTTCTGATTCACCCTCCAGACTTCACCTTCTCCTTCTCCTTCTTCTACTTCTTCTGATTCACCCTCCAATCTTCACCTTCTCCTTCTCCTTCTTCTGCTTCTTCTGATTCACCCTGCAGACTTCACCTTCTCCTTCTCCTTCTTCTGCTTCTTCTGATTCACCCTCCTGACTTCACCTTCTCCTTCTCCTTCTTCTGCTTCTTCTGATTCACCCTCCAGACTTCACCTTCTCCTTCTCCTTCTTCTGCTTCTTCTGATTCACCCTCCAGACTTCACCTTCTCCTTCTCCTTCTTCTACTTCTTCTGATTCACCCTCCAGACTTCACCTTCTCCTTCTCCTTCTTCTGCTTCTTCTGATTCACCCTCCAGACTTTGCCTTCTCCTTCTCCTTCGTCTACTTCTTCTGATTCACCCTCCAGACTACACCTTCTCCTTCTCCTTCTTCTACTTCTTCTGATTCACCCTCCAGACTTCACCTTCTCCTTCTCCTTCTTCTGCTTCTTCTGATTCACCCTCCAGACTTCACCTTCTCCTTCTCCTTCTTCTACTTCTTCTGATTCATCCTCCAGACTTCACCTTCTCCTTCTCCTTCTTCTACTTCTTCTGATTCACCCTCCAGACTTCACCTACTCCTTCTCCTTCTTCTTCTGATTCACCCTCCTGACTTCACCTTCTCCTTCTCCTTCTTCTGCTTCTTCTGCTTCACCCTCCAGACTTCACCTTCTCCTTCTTCTGCTTCTTCTGCTTCACCCTCCAGACTTCACCTTCTCCTTCTCCTTCTTCTGCTTCTTCTGCTTCACCCTCCTGACTTCACCTTCTCCTTCTCCTTCTTCTACTTCTTCTGATTCACCCTCCAGACTTCACCTTCTCCTTCTCCTTCTTCTGCTTCTTCTGCTTCACCCTCCAGACTTTACCTTCTCCTTCTCCTTCTTCTGCTTCTTCTGCTGCGCCCTCCAGACTTCACCTACTCCTTCTCCTTCTTCTGCTTCCTCTGCTTCACCCTGCTGACTTCACCTTCTCCTTCTCCTTCTTCGACTTCTTCTGCTTCACCCCCCTGACTTCACCTTCTCCTTCTCCTTATTCTGCTTCTTCTGATTCACCCTCCTAACTACACCTTCTACTTCTTCTTCTTCTGCTTCTTCTGATTCACCCTCCTGACTTCACCTTCTCCTTCTCCTTCTACTGCTTCTTCTGATTCACCCTCCAGACTTCACCTTCTCCTTCTCCTTCTTCTGCTTCTTCTGATTCACCCTCCAGACTTCACCTTCTCCTTCTCCTTCTTCTGCTTCTTCTGATTCACCCTCCAGACCTCACCTTCTCCTTCTCCTTCTTCTACTTCTTCTGATTCACCCTCCAGACTTCATCTTCTCCTTCTCCTTCTTCTGCTTCTTCTGATTCACCCTCCAGACTTCACCTTCTCCTTCTCCTTCTTCTGCTTCTTCTGATTCACCCTCCAGACTTCACCTACTCCTTCTCCTTCTTCTACTTCTTCTGATTCACCCTCCAGACTTCACCTTCTCCTTCTCCTTCTTCTACTTCTTCTGATTCACCCTCCAGCCTTCACCTTCTCCTTCTCCTTCTTCTGCTTCTTCTGCTTCACCCTCCAGACTTCACCTTCTCCTTCTCTTTCTTCTGCTTCTTCTGATTGACCCTCCAGACTTCACATTCTCCTTCTCCTTCTTCTGATTCTTCTGATTCACCCTCCAGACTTCACCTTCTCCTTCTCCTTCTTCTGCTTCTTCTGATTCACCCTCCTGACTTCACCTTCTCCTTCTCCTTCTTCTACTTCTTCTGCTTCTCCCTCCTGACTTCACCTTCTCCTTCTCCTTCTTCTACTTCTTCTGATTCACCCTCCAGACTTCACCTTCTCCTTCTGCTTCTTCTGCTTCCTCTGCTTCACCCTCCAGACTTCACCTTCTCCTTCTCCTTCTTCTGCTTCTTCTGCTTCGCCCTCCAGACTTCACCTTCTCCTTCTCCTTCTTCTGCTTCTTCTGCTTCACCCTCCAGACTTGACCTTCTCCTTCTCCTTCTTCTGCTTCTTCTGCTTCACCCTCCTGACTTCACCTTCTCCTTCTCCTTCTTCTACTTCTTCTGATTCACCCTCCAGACTTCACCTTCTCCTTCTCCTTCTTCTGCTTCTTTTGCTTCACCCTCCAGACTTCACCTTCTCCTTCTCCTTCTTCTGCTTCTTCTGCTGCGCCCTCCAGACTTCACCTACTCCTCCTTCTTCTGCTTCTTCTGCTTCACCCTCCTGACTTCACCTTCTCCTTCTCCTTCTTCTACTTCTTCTGCTTCACCCCCCTGACTTCACCTTCTCCTTCTCCTTCTTCTGCTTCTTCTGATTCACCATCCTAACTTCACCTTCTCCTTCTCCTTCTTCTGCTTCTTCTGATTCACCCTCCTGACTTCACCTTCTCCTTCTCCTTCTTCTGCTTCTTCTGATTCACCCTCCAGACTTCACCTTCTCCTTCTCCTTCTTCTGCTTCTTCTGATTCACCCTCCCGACTTCACCTTCTCCTTCTCCTTCTTCTGCTTCTTCTGATTCACCCTCCAGACCTCACCTTCTCCTTCTCCTTCTTCTGCTTCTTCTGATTCACCCTCCAGACTTCATCTTCTCCTTCTCCTTCTTCTGCTTCTTCTGATTCACCCTCCAGACTTCACCTTCTCCTTCTCCTTCTTCTGCTTCTTCTGATTCACCCTCCAGACTTCACCTTCTCCTTCTCCTTCTGCTACTTCTTCTGATTCACCCTCCAGACTTCACCTTCTCCTTCTCCTTCTTCTACTTCTTCTGATTCACCCTCCAGTCTTCACCTTCTCCTTCTCCTTCTTCTGCTTCTTCTGCTTCACCCTCCAGACTTCACCTTCACCTTCTCTTTCTTCTGCTTCTTCTGATTCACCCTCCAGACTTCACCTTCTCCTTCTCCTTCTTCTGATTCTTCTGATTCACCCTCCAGACTTCACCTTCTCCTTCTCCTTCTTCTGCTTCTTCTGATTCACCCTCCTGACTTCACCTTCTCCTTCTCCTTCTTCTACTTCTTCTGATTCACCCTCCTGACTTCACCTTCTCCTTCTCCTTCTTCTACTTCTTCTGATTCACCCTCCAGACTTCACCTTCTCCTTCTCCTTCTTCTACTTCTTCTGATTCACCCTCCAGACATCACCTTCTCCTTCTCCTTCTTCTGCTTCTTCTGATTCACCCTCCAGACTTCACCTTCTCCTTCTCCTTATTCTGCTTCTTCTGATTCACCCTCCAGACTTCACCTTCTCCTTCTCCTTCTTCTGCTTCTTCTGATTCACCCTACAGACTTCACCTTCTCCTTCTCCTTCTTCTGCTTCTTCTGATTCACCCTCCAGACTTCACCTTCTCCTTCTTCTACTTCTTCTGTTTCACCCTCCAGACTTCATCTTCTCCTTCTCCTTCTTCTGCTTCTTTTGATTCACCCTCCAGACTTCACCTTCTCCTTCTCCTTCTTCTGCTTCTTCTGATTCACCCTCCAGACTTCACCTTCTCCTTCTCCTTCTTCTACTTCTTCTGATTCACCCTCGAGACTTCACCTTCTCCTTCTCCTTCTTCTACTTCTTCTGATTCACCCTCCAGACTTCACCTTCTCCTTCTCCTTCTTCTGCTTCTTCTGATTCACCCTCCAGACTTCACCTTCTCCTTCTCCTTCTTCTGCTTCTTCTGATTCACCCTCCAGACTTCACCTTCTCCTTCTCCTTCTTCTGCTTCTTCTGATTCACCCTTCAGACTTCACCTTCTCCTTCTCCTTTTTCTGCTTCTTCTGATTCACCCTCCAGACCTCACCTTCTCCTTCTCCTTCTTCTACTTCTTCTGATTCACCCTCCAGACTTCATCTTCTCCTTCTCCTTCTTCTGCTTCTTCTGATTCACACTCCAGACTTCACCTTCTCCTTCTCCTTCTTCTGCTTCTTCTGATTCACCCTCCAGACTTCGCCTTCTCCTTCTCCTTCTTCTACTTCTTCTGATTCACCCTCCAGACTTCACCTTCTCCTTCTCCTTCTTCTACTTCTTCTGATTCACCCTCCAGACTACACCTTCTCCTTCTCCTTCTTCTACTTCTTCTGATTCACCCTCCAGTCTTCACCTTCTCCTTCTCCTTCTTCTGCTTCTTCTGATTCATCCTGCAGACTTCACCTTCTCCTTCTCCTTCTTCTGCTTCTTCTGATTCACCCTCCTGACTTCACCTTCTCCTTCTCCTTCTTCTGCTTCTTCTAATCCACCCTCCAAGCTTCACCTTCTCCTTCTCCTTCTTCTACTTCTTCTGATTCACCCTCCAGACTTCACCTTCTCCTTCTATTCTTCTGCTTCTTCTGATTCACCCTCCAGACTTCACCTTCTCCTTCTCCTTCTTCTGCTTCTTCTGCTTCACCCTCCAGACTTCACCTTCTCGTTCTCCTTCTTCTGCTTCTTCTGATTCACCCTCCAGACTTCACCTTCTCCTTCTCCTTCTTCTGCTTCTTCTGATTCACCCTCCAGACTTCACCTTCTCCTTCTCCTTCTTCTACTTCTTCTGATTCACCCTCCAGACTTCACCTTCTCCTTCTCCTTCTTCTGCTTCTTCTGATTCACCCTCCAGACTTCGCCTTCTCCTTCTCCTTCGTCTACTTCTTCTGATTCACCCTCCAGACTACACCTTCTCCTTCTCCTTCTTCTACTTCTTCTGATTCACCCTCCAGACTTCACCTTCTCCTTCTCCTTCTTCTGCTTCTTCTGATTCACCCTCCAGACTTCACCTTCTCCTTCTCCTTCTTCTACTTCTTATGATTCACCCTCCAGACTTCACCTTCTCCTTCTCCTTCTTCGACTTCTTCTGATTCACCCTCCAGACTTCACCTTCTCCTTCTCCTTCTTCTACTTCTTCTGCTTCTCCCTCCAGACTACACCTTCTCCTTCTCCTTCTTCTGCTTCTTCTGATTCACCCTCCAGACTTCACCTTCTCCTTCTCCTTCTTCTACTTCTTCTGATTCACCCTCCAGTCTTCACCTTCTCCTTCTCCTTCTTCTGCTTCTTCTGATTCACCCTGCAGACTTCACCTTCTCCTTCTCCTTCTTCTGCTTCTTCTGATTCACCCTCCTGACCTCACCTTCTCCTTCTCCTTCTTCTGTTTCTTCTAATTCACCCTCCAGACTTCACCTTCTCCTTCTCCTTCTTCTACTTCTTCTGATTCACCCTCCAGACTTCACCTTCTCCTTCTATTCTTCTGCTTCTTCTGATTCACCCTCCAGACTTCACCTTCTCCTTCTCCTTCTTCTGCTTCTTCTGATTCACCCTCCAGACTTCACCTTCGCCTTCTCCTTCTTCTGCTTCTTCTGATTCACCCTCCAGACTTCACCTTCTCGTTCACCTTCTTCTGCTTCTTCTGATTCACCCTCCAGACTTCACCTTCTCCTTCTCCTTCTTCTACTTCTTCTGATTCACCCTCCAGACTTCACCTTCTCCTTCTCCTTCTTCTGCTTCTTCTGATTCACCCTCCAGACTTCGCCTTCTCCTTCTCCTTCGTCTACTTCTTCTGATTCACGCTCCAGACTACACCTTCTCCTTCTCCTTCTTCTACTTCTTCTGATTCACCCTCCAGACTTCACCTTCTCCTTCTCCTTCTTCTGCTTCTTCTGATTCACCCTCCAGACTTCACCTTCTCCTTCTCCTTCTTCTACTTCTTCCGATTCATCCTCCAGACTTCACCTTCTCCTTCTCCTTCTTCTACTTCTTCTGATTCACCCTCCAGACTTCACCTACTCCTTCTCCTTCTTCTTCTAATTCACCCTCCTGACTTCACCTTCTCCTTCTCCTTCTTCTGCTTCTTCTGCTTCACCCTCCAGACTTCACCTTCTCCTGCTCCTTCTTCTGCTTCTTCTGCTTCACCCTCCAGACTTCACCTACTCCTTCTCCTTCTTCTGCTTCTTCTGCTTCACCCTCCTGACTTCACCTTCTCCTTCTCCTTCTTCTACTTCTTCTGATTCACCCTCCAGACTTCACCTTCTCCTTCTCCTTCTTCTGCTTCTTCTGATTCACCCTCCAGACTTCACCTTCTCCTTCTCCTTCTTCTGCTTCTTCTGATTCACCCTCCAGACTTCACCTTCTCCTTCTCCTTCTTCTGCTTCTTCTGATTCACCCTTCAGACTTCACCTTCTCCTTCTCCTTTTTCTGCTTCTTCTGATTCACCCTCCAGACCTCACCTTCTCCTTCTCCTTCTTCTACTTCTTCTGATTCACCCTCCAGACTTCATCTTCTCCTTCTCCTTCTTCTGCTTCTTCTGATTCACACTCCAGACTTCACCTTCTCCTTCTCCTTCTTCTGCTTCTTCTGATTCACCCTCCAGACTTCGCCTTCTCCTTCTCCTTCTTCTACTTCTTCTGATTCACCCTCCAGACTTCACCGTCTCCTTCTCCTTCTTCTACTTCTTCTGATTCACCCTCCAGTCTTCACCTTCTCCTTCTTCTTCTTCTGCTTCTTCTGATTCATCCTGCAGACTTCACCTTCTCCTTCTCCTTCTTCTGCTTCTTCTGATTCACCCTCCTGACTTCACCTTCTCCTTCTCCTTCTTCTGCTTCTTCTAATTCACCCTCCAGGCTTCACCTTCTCCTTCTCCTTCTTCTACTTCTTCTGATTCACCCTCCAGACTTCACCTTCTCCTTCTATTCTTCTGCTTCTTCTGATTCACCCTCCAGACTTCACCTTCTCCTTCTCCGTCTTCTGCTTCTTCTGATTCACCCTCCAGACTTCACCTTCTCCTTCTCCTTCTTCTGCTTCTTCTGATTCACCCTCCAGACTTCACCTTCTCCTTCTCCTTCTTCTGCTTCTTCTGATTCACCCTCCAGACTTCGCCTTCTTCTTCTCCTTCGTCTACTTCTTCTGATTCACCCTCCAGACTACACCTTCTCCTTCTCCTTCTTCTACTTCTTCTGATTCACCCTCCAGACTTCACCTTCTCCTTCTCCTTCTTCTACTTCTTCTGATTCACCCTCCAGTCTTCACCTTCTCCTTCTCCTTCTTCTGCTTCTTCTGTTTCACCCTGCAGACTTCACCTTCTCCTTCTCCTTCTTCTGCTTCTTCTGATTCACCCTCCTGACTTCACCTTCTCCTTCTCCTTCTTCTGTTTCTTCTAATTCACCCTCCAGACTTCACCTTCTCCTTCTCCTTCTACTACTTCTTCTGATTCACCCTCCAGACTTCACCTTCTCCTTCTATTCTTCTGCTTCTTCTGATTCACCCTCCAGACTTCACCTTCTCCTTCTCCTTCTTCTGCTTCTTCTGATTCACCCTCCAGACTTCACCTTCTCCTTCTCCTTCTTCTGCTTCTTCTGATTCACCCTCCAGACTTCACCTTCTCCTTCTCCTTCTTCTGCTTCTTCTGATTCACCCTCCAGACTTCACCTTCTCCTTCTCCTTCTTCTACTTCTTCTGATTCACCCTCCAGACTTCACCTTCTCCTTCTCCTTCTTCTGCTTCTTCTGATTCACCCTCCAGACTTCGCCTTCTCCTTCTCCTTCGTCTACTTCTTCTGATTCACCCTCCAGACTACACCTTCTCCTTCTCCTTCTTCTACTTCTTCTGATTCACCCTCCAGACTTCACCTTCTCCTTCTCCTTCTTCTGCTTCTTCTGATTCACCCTCCAGACTTCACCTTCTCCTTCTCCTTCTTCTACTTCTTCTGATTCATCCTCCGGACTTCACCTTCTCCTTCTCCTTCTTCTACTTCTTCTGATTCACCCTCCAGACTTCACCTACTCCTTCTCCTTCTTCTTCTGATTCACCCTCCTGACTTCACCTTCTCCTTCTCCTTCTTCTGCTTCTTCTGCTTCACCCTCCAGACTTCACCTTCTGCTTCTACTTCTTCTGCTTCTTCTGCTTCACCCTCCAGACTTCACCTTCTCCTTCTCCTTCTTCTGCTTCTTCTGCTTCACCCTCCTGACTTCACCTTCTCCTTCTCCTTCTTCTACTTCTTCTGATTCACCCTCCAGACTTCACCTTCTCCTTCTCCTTCTTCTGCTTCTTCTGCTTCACCCTCCAGACTTTACCTTCTCCTTCTCCTTCTTCTGCTTCTTCTGCTGCGCCCTCCAGACTTCACCTACTCCTTCTCCTTCTTCTGCTTCTTCTGCTTCACCCTCCTGACTTCACCTTCTCCTTCTCCTTCTTCTACTTCTTCTGCTTCACCCCCCTGACTTCACCTTCTCCTTCTCCTTCTTCTGCTTCTTCTGATTCACCCTCCTAACTTCACCTTCTACTTCTCCTTCTTCTGCTTCTTCTGATTCACCCTCCTGACTTCACCTTCTCCTTCTCCTTCTTCTGCTTCTTCTGATTCACCCTCCAGACTTCAGCTTCTCCTTCTCCTTCTTCTGCTTCTTCTGATTCACCCTCCAGACTTCGCCTTCTCCTTCTCCTTCTTCTTCTTCTTCTGATTCACCCTCCAGACCTCACCTTCTCCTTCTCCTTCTTCTACTTTATCTGATTCACCCTCCAGACTTCATCTTCTCCTTCTCCTTCTTCTGCTTCTTCTGATTCACCCTCCAGACGTCACCTTCTCCTTCTCCTTCTTCTGCTTCTTCTGATTCACCCTCCAGACTTCACCTTCTCCTTCTCCTTCTTCTACTCCTTCTGATTCACCCTGCAGACTTCACCTTCTCCTTCTCCTTCTTCTACTTCTTCTGATTCACCCTCCAGTCTTCACCTTCTCCTTCTCCTTCTTCTGCTTCTTCTGCTTCACCCTCCAGACTTCACCTTCTCCTTCTCTTTCTTCTGCTTCTTCTGATTCACCCTCCAGACTTCACCTTCTCCTTCTCCTTCTTCTGATTCTTCTGATTCACCCTCCAGACTTCACCTTCTCCTTCTCCTTCTTCTGCTTCTTCTGATTCACCCTCCTGTCTTCACCTTCTCCTTCTCTTTCTTCTACTTCTTCTGCTTCACCCTCCTGACTTCACCTTCTCCTTCTCCTTCTTCTACTTCTTCTGATTCACCCTCCAGTCTTCACCTTCTCCTTCTCCTTCTTCTGCTTCCTTTGCTTCACCCTCCAGACTTCACCTTCTCCTTCTCCTTCTTCTGCTTCTTCTGCTTCGCCCTCCAGACTTCACCTTCTCCTTCTCATTCTTCTGCTTCTTCTGCTTCACCCTCCAGACTTGACCTTCTCCTTCTCCTTCTTCTGCTTCTTCTGCTTCACCCTCCTGACTTCACCTTCTCCTTCTCCTTCTTCTACTTCTTCTGATTCACCCTCCAGACTTCACCTTCTCCTTCTCCTTCTTCTGCTTCTTCTGCTTCACCCTCCAGACTTCACCTTCTCCTTCTCCTTCTTCTGCTTCTTCTGCTGCGCCCTCCAGACTTCACCTACTCCTCCTTCTTCTGCTTCTTCTGCTTCACCCTCCTGACTTCACCTTCTCCTTCTCCTTCTTCTACTTCTTCTGCTTCACCCCCCTGACTTCACCTTCTCCTTCTCCTTCTTCTGCTTCCTTTGCTTCACCCTCCAGAATTCACCTTCTCCTTCTCTTTCTTCTGCTTCTTCTGATTCACCCTCCAGACTTCACCTTCTCCTTCTCCTTCTTCTGATTCTTCTGATTCACCCTCCAGACTTCACCTTCTCCTTCTCCTTCTTCTGCTTCTTCTGATTCACTCTCCTGACTTCACCTTCTCCTTCTCCTTCTTCTACTTCTTCTGCTTCACCCTCCTGACTTCACCTTCTCCTTCTCCTTCTTCTACTTCTTCTGATTCACCCTCCAGACTTCACCTTCTCCTTCTCCTTCTTCTGCTTCCTCTGCTTCACCCTCCAGACTTCACCTTCTCCTTCTCCTTCTTCTGCTTCTTCTGCTTCGCCCTCCAGACTTCACCTTCTCCTTCTCCTTCTTCTGCTTCTTCTGCTTCACCCTCCAGACTTGACCTTCTCCTTCTCCTTCTTCTGCTTCTTCTGCTTCACCCTCCTGACTTCACCTTCTCCTTCTCCTTCTTGTACTTCTTCTGATTCACCCTCCAGACTTCACCTTCTCCTTCTCCTTCTTCTGCTTCTTCTGCTTCACCCTCCAGACTTCACCTTCTCCTTCTCCTTCTTCTGCTTCTTCTGCTGCGCCCTCCAGACTTCACCTACTCCTCCTTCTTCTGCTTCTTATGCTTCACCCTCCTGACTTCACCTTCTCCTTCTCCTTCTTCTACTTCTTCTGCTTCACCCCCCTGACTTCACCTTCTCCTTCTTCTGCTTCTTCTGATTCACATCCTAACTTCACCTTCTCCTTCTCCTTCTTCTGCTTCTTCTGATTCACCCTCCTGACTTCACCTTCTCCTTCTCCTTTTCTGCTTCTTCTGATTCACCCTTCAGAATTCACCTTCTCCTTCTCCTTCTTCTGCTTCTTCTGCTTCACCCTCCAGACTTCACCTTCTCCTTCTCCTTCTTCTGCTTCTTCTGATTCACCCTCCAGACTTCACCTCCTCCTTCTCCTTCTTCTGCTTCTTCTGATTCACCCTCCAGACTTTACCTTCTCCTTCTCCTTCTTCTGCTTCTTCTGCTGCGCCCTCCAGACTTCACCTACTCCTTCTCCTTCTTCTGCTTCTTCTGCTTCACCCTCCTGACTTCACCTTCTCCTTCTCCTTCTTCTACTTCTTCTGCTTCACCCCCTGACTTCACCTTCTCCTTCTCCTTCTTCTGCTTCTTCTGATTCACCCTCCTAACTTCACCTTCTACTTCTCCTTCTTCTGCTTCTTCTGATTCACCCTCCTGACTTCACCTTCTCCTTCTCCTTCTTCTGCTTCTTCTGATTCACCCTCCAGACTTCAGCTTCTCCTTCTCCTTCTTCTGCTTCTTCTGATTCACCCTCCAGACTTCACCTTCTCCTTCTCCTTCTTCTGCTTCTTCTGATTCACCCTCCAGACCTCACCTTCTCCTTCTCCTTCTTCTACTTCTTCTGATTCACCCTCCAGACTTCATCTTCTCCTTCTCCTTCTTCTGCTTCTTCTGATTCACCCTCCAGACTTCACCTTCTCCTTCTCCTTCTTCTGCTTCTTCTGATTCACCCTCCAGACTTCACCTTCTCCTTCTCCTTCTTCTACTCCTTCTGATTCACCCTCCAGACTTCACCTTCTCCTTCTCCTTCTTCTACTTCTTCTGATTCACCCTCCAGTCTTCACCTTCTCCTTCTCCTTCTTCTGCTTCTTCTGCTTCACCCTCCAGACTTCACCTTCTCCTTCTCTTTCTTCTGCTTCTTCTGATTCACCCTCCAGACTTCACCTTCTCCTTCTCCTTCTTCTGATTCTTCTGATTCACCCTCCAGACTTCACCTTCTCCTTCTCCTTCTTCTGCTTCTTCTGATTCACCCTCCTGACTTCACCTTCTCCTTCTCCTTCTTCTGCTTCTTCTGCTTCACCCTCCTGACTTCACCTTCTCCTTCTCCTTCTTCTACTTCTTCTGATTCACCCTCCAGACTTCACCTTCTCCTTCTCCTTCTTCTGCTTCCTCTGCTTCACCCTCCAGACTTCACCTTCTCCTTCTCCTTCTTCTGCTTCTTCTGCTTCGCCCTCCAGACTTCACCTTCTCCTTCTCCTTCTTCTGCTTCTTCTGCTTCACCCTCCAGACTTGACCTTCTCCTTCTCCTTCTTCTGCTTCTTCTGCTTCACCCTCCTGACTTCACCTTCTCCTTCTCCTTCTTGTACTTCTTCTGATTCACCCTCCAGACTTCACCTTCTCCTTCTCCTTCTTCTGCTTCTTCTGCTTCACCCTCCAGACTTCACCTTCTCCTTCTCCTTCTTCTGCTTCTTCTGCTGCGCCCTCCAGACTTCACCTACTCCTCCTTCTTCTGCTTCTTCTGCTTCACCCTCCTGACTTCACCTTCTCCTTCTCCTTCTTCTACTTCTTCTGCTTCACCCCCCTGACTTCACCTTCTCCTTCTCCTTCTTCTGCTTCTTCTGATTCACCATCCTAACTTCACCTTCTCCTTCTCCTTCTTCTGCTTCTTCTGATTCACCCTCCTGACTTCACCTTCTCCTTCTCCTTTTCTGCTTCTTCTGATTCACCCTTCAGAATTCACCTTCTCCTTCTCCTTCTTCTGCTTCTTCTGATTCACCCTCCAGACTTCACCTTCTCCTTCTCCTTCTTCTGCTTCTTCTGATTCACCCTCCAGACTTCACCTCCTCCTTCTCCTTCTTCTGCTTCTTCTGATTCACCCTCCAGACTTCACCTTCTCCTTCTCCTTCTTCTGCTTCTTCTGCTTCACCCTCCAGACTTCACCTTCTCCTTCTCCTTCTTCTGCTTCTTCTGCTTCACCCTCCAGACTTCACCTTCTCCTTCTTCTGCTCCCTCTGCTTCACCCTCCAGACTTCACCTTCTCCTTCTCTTTCTTCTGCTTCTTCTGCTTCACCCTCCAGACTTCACATTCTCCTTCTCCTTGTTCTGCTTCTTCTGCTTCACCCTCCTGACTTCACCGTCTCCTTCTCCTTTTTCTGCTTCTTCTGCTTCACCCTCCAGACTTCACCTTCTCCTTCTCCTTCTTCTGCTCCTTCTGCTTCACCCTCCAGACTTCACCTTCTCCTTCTCCTCCTTCTGCTTCTTCTGCTTCACCCTCCAGACTTCACATTCTCCTTCTCCTTCTTCTGCTTCTTCTGATTCACCCTCCAGACTTCACCTTCTCCTTCTCCTTCTTCTGCATCTTCTGCTTCACCCTCCAGACTTCACCTTCTCCTTCCCCTTCTTCTGCTTCTTCTGCTTCACCCTCTAGACTTCACCTTCTCCTTCTCCTTCTTCTGCTTCTTCTGCTTCACCCTCCAGACTTCACCATCTCCATCTCCTTTTCTGCTTCTTCTGCTTCACCCTCCAGACTTCACCTTCTCCTTCTCCTCCTTCTGCTTCTTCTGCTTCAGCCTCCAGACTTCACCTTCTCCTTCTCCTTCTTCTGCTTCTTCTGATACAACCTCCAGACTTCACCTTCTTCTTCTCCTTTTCTGCTTCTTCTGCTTCACCCTCCAGACTTCACCTTCTCATTCTCCTTCTTATGCTGCTTCTGCTTCACCCTCCAGGCTTCACCTTCTCATTCTCCTTCTTATGCTTCTTCTGCTTCACCCTCCAGACTTCACTTTCTACATCCCCTTCTTCTGCTTCTTCTGCTTAACCCTCTTGACTTCACCTTCTCCTTCTCCTTCTTCTGGTTCTTCTGCTTCACCCTCCTGACTTCACCTTCTCCTTCTCCTTTTCTGCTTCTTCTGCTTCACCCTCCAGACTTCACCTTCTCCTTCTTCTGCTTCTTCTGCTTCACCCTCCAGACTTCACCTGCCCGTTCTGCTTCTTCTGCTTCTTTTGCTTCACCCTCCAGACTTCACCTTCTCCTTCTCCTTCTTCTGCTTCACCCTCCAGACTTCACCTTCTACTTCTCCTTCTTCTGCTTCTTCTGCTTCACCCTCCAGACTTCACCTTCTCCTTCTCCTTCTTCACCTTCTTCTGCTTCACCCTCCAGACTTCACCTCCTCCTTCTCCTTCTTCTGCTTCTACTGATTCACCCTCCAGACTTCACCTTCTCCTTCTCCTTCTTCTGCTTCTTCTGCTTCACCCTCCAGACTTCACCTTCTCCTTCTCCTTCTTCTGCTTCTTCTGCTTCTCCCTCCAGACTTCACCTTCTCCTTCTCCTTCTTCTGCTCCTTCTGCTTCACCCTCCAGACTTCACCTTCTCCTTCTCTTTCTTCTTCTTCTTCTGCTTCACCCTCCAGACTTCACATTCTCCTTCTCCTTCTTCTGCTTCTTCTGCTTCACCCTCCTGACTTCACCGTCTCCTTCTCCTTTTTCTGCTTCTTCTGCTTCACCCTCCAGACTTCACCTTCTCCTTTTCCTTCTTCTGCTTCTTCTGCTTCACCCTCCAGACTTCACCTTCTCCTTCTCCTCCTTCTGCTTCTTCTGCTTCACCCTCCATACTTCACATTCTCCTTCTCCTTCTTCTACTTCTTCTGATTCACCCTCCAGACTTCACCTTCTCCTTCTCCTTCTTCTGCATCTTCTGCTTCACCCTCCAGACTTCACCTTCTCCTTCCCCTTCTTCTGCTTCTTCTGCTTCACCCTCTAGACTTCACCTTCTCCATCTCCTTCTTCTGCTTCTTCTGCTTCACCCTCCAGACTTCACCATCTCCATCTCCTTCTTCTGCTTCTTCTGCTTCACCCTCCAGACTTCACCTTCTCCGTCTCCTTCTTCTGCTTCTTCTGCTTCACCCTCCAGACTTCACCTTCTCCTTCTCCTTCTTCTGCTTCTTTTGCTTCACCCTCCAGACTTCACCTTCTCCTTCTCCTTCTTCTGCTCCATCTGCTTCACCCTCCAGACTTCACCTTCTCCTTCTCCTTCTTCTGCTTCTTCTGCTTCACCCTCCAGACTTCACCTTCTCCTTCTCCTTCTTCTGCTTCACCCTCCAGACTTCACCTTCTACTTCTTCTTCTTCTGCTTCTTCTGCTTCACCCTCCAGACTTCACCTTCTCCCTTTCCTTCTTCACCTTCTTCTGCTTCACCCTCCAGACTTCACCTTCTCCTTTTCCTTCTTCTGCTTCTTCTGATTCACCCTCCAGACTTCACCTTCTCCTTCTCCTTCTTCTGCTTCTTCTGCTTCACCCTCCAGACTTCACCTTCTCCTTCTCCTTCTTTTGCTTCTTCTGCTTCACCCTCCAGACTTCACCTTCTCCTTCTCCTTCTTCTGCTCCTTCTGCTTCACCCTCCAGACTTTACCTTCTCCTTCTCTTTCTTCTGCTTCTTCTGCTTCACCCTCCAGACTTCACATTCTCCTTCTCCTTCTTCTGCTTCTTCTGCTTCACCCTCCTGACTTCACCTTCTCCTTCTCCTTTTTCTGCTTCTTCTGCTTCACCCTCCAGACTTCACCTTCTCCTTCTCCTTCTTCTGCTTCTTCTGCTTCACCCTCCAGACTTCACCTTCTCCTTCTCCTCCTTCTGCTTCTTATGCTTCACCCTCCAGACTTCACATTCAACTTCTCCTTCTTCTGCTTCTTCTGATTCACCTTCCAGACTTCACCTTCTCCTTCTCCTTCTTCTGCATCTTCTGCTTCACCCTCCAGAATTCACCTTCTCCTTCCCCTTCTTCTGCTTCTTCTGCTTCACCTTCTAGACTTCACCTTCTCCATCTCCTTCTTCTGCTTCTTCTGCTTCACCCTCCAGACTTAACCTTCTCCATCTCCTTCTTCTGCTTCTTCTGCTTCACCCTCCAGACTTCACCTTTTCCTTCTCCTTCTTCTGCTTCTTCTGCTTCACCCTCCAGACTTCACCTTCTCCTTCTCCTTCTTCTGCTTCTTCTGCTTCACCCTCCAGACGTCACCTTCTCCTTCTCCTTCTTCACCTTCTTCTGCTTCACCCTCCAGACTTCACCTTCTCCTTCTCCTTCTTCTGCTTCTTCTGATTCACCCTCCAGACTTCACCTTCTCCTTCTCCTTCTTCTGCTCCTTCTGCTTCACCCTCCAGACTTCACCTTCTCCTTCTCTTTCTTCTGCTTCTTCTGCTTCACCCTCTAGACTTCACCTTCTCCATCTCCTTCTTCTGCTTCTTCTGCTTCAACCTCCAGACTTCACCTTCTCCATCTCCTTCTTCTGCTTCTTCTGCTTCACCCTCCAGACTTCACCTTTTCCTTCTCCTTCTTCTGCTTCTTCTTCTTCACCCTCCAGACTTCACCTTCTCCTTCTCCATCTTCTGCATCTTCTGCTTCACCCTCCAGACTTCACCTTCTCCTTCTCCTTGTTCTGCTGCTTCTGCTTCACCCTCCAGGCTTCACCTTCTCCTTCTCCTTCTTCTGCTCCATCTGCTTCACCCTCCAGACTTCACCTTCTCCTTCTCCTTCTTCACCTTCTTCTGCTTCACCCTCCAGACTTCACCTCCTCCTTCTCCTTCTTCTGCTTCTTCTGATTCACCCTCCAGACTTCACCTTCTCCTTCTCCTTCTTCTGCTCCTTCTGATTCACCCTCCAGACTTCACCTTCTCCTTCTCCTTCTTCTGCTTCTTCTGCTTCACCCTCCAGACTTCACCTTCTCCTTCTCCTTCTTCTGCTTCTTCTGCTTCACCCTCCAGACTTCACCTTCTCCTTCTTCTGCTCCCTCTGCTTCACCCTCCAGACTTCACCTTCTCCTTCTCTTTCTTCTGCTTCTTCTGCTTCACCCTCCAGACTTCACATTCTCCTTCTCCTTCTTCTGCTTCTTCTGCTTCACCCTCCTGACTTCACCGTCTCCTTCTCCTTTTTCTGCTTCTTCTGCTTCACCCTCCAGACTTCACCTTCTCCTTCTCCTTCTTCTGCTCCTTCTGCTTCACCCTCCAGACTTCACCTTCTCCTTCTCCTCCTTCTGCTTCTTCTGCTTCACCCTCCAGACTTCACATTCTCCTTCTCCTTCTTCTGCTTCTTCTGATTCACCCTCCAGACTTCACCTTCTCCTTCTCCTTCTTCTGCATCTTCTGCTTCACCCTCCAGACTTCACCTTCTCCTTCCCCTTCTTCTGCTTCTTCTGCTTCACCCTCTAGACTTCACCTTCTCCATCTCCTTCTTCTGCTTCTTCTGCTTCACCCTCCAGACTTCACCATCTCCATCTCCTTTTCTGCTTCTTCTGCTTCAACCTCCAGACTTCACCTTCTCCTTCTCCTCCTTCTGCTTCTTCTGCTTCAGCCTCCAGACTTCACCTTCTCCTTCTCCTTCTTCTGCTTCTTCTGATACAACCTCCAGACAAACCTTCTTCTTCTCCTTTTCTGCTTCTTCTGCTTCACCCTCCAGACTTCACCTTCTCATTCTCCTTCTTATGCTGCTTCTGCTTCACCCTCCAGGCTTCACCTTCTCATTCTCCTTCTTATGCTTCTTCTGCTTCACCCTCCAGACTTCACTTTCTACATCCCCTTCTTCTGCTTCTTCTGCTTAACCCTCCTGACTTCACCTTCTCCTTCTCCTTCTTCTGGTTCTTCTGCTTCACCCTCCTGACTTCACCTTCTCCTTCTCCTTTTCTGCTTCTTCTGCTTCACCCTCCAGACTTCACCTTCTCCTTCTTCTGCTTCTTCTGCTTCACCCTCCAGACTTCACCTGCCCGTTCTGCTTCTTCTGCTTCTTCTGCTTCACCCTCCAGACTTCACCTTCTCCTTCTCCTTCTTCTGCTTCACCCTCCAGACTTCACCTTCTACTTCTCCTTCTTCTGCTTCTTCTGCTTCACCCTCCAGACTTCACCTTCTCCTTCTCCTTCTTCACCTTCTTCTGCTTCACCCTCCAGACTTCACCTCCTCCTTCTCCTTCTTCTGCTTCTTCTGATTCACCCTCCAGACTTCACCTTCTCCTTCTCCTTCTTCTGCTTCTTCTGCTTCACCCTCCAGACTTCACCTTCTCCTTCTCCTTCTTCTGCTTCTTCTGCTTCTCCCTCCAGACTTCACCTTCTCCTTCTCCTTCTTCTGCTCCTTCTGCTTCACCCTCCAGACTTCACCTTCTCCTTCTCTTTCTTCTTCTTCTTCTGCTTCACCCTCCAGACTTCACATTCTCCTTCTCCTTCTTCTGCTTCTTCTGCTTCACCCTCCTGACTTCACCGTCTCCTTCTCCTTTTTCTGCTTCTTCTGCTTCACCCTCCAGACTTCACCTTCTCCTTTTCCTTCTTCTGCTTCTTCTGCTTCACCCTCCAGACTTCACCTTCTCCTTCTCCTCCTTCTGCTTCTTCTGCTTCACCCTCCATACTTCACATTCTCCTTCTCCTTCTTCTACTTCTTCTGATTCACCCTCCAGACTTCACCTTCTCCTTCTCCTTCTTCTGCATCTTCTGCTTCACCCTCCAGACTTCACCTTCTCCTTCCCCTTCTTCTGCTTCTTCTGCTTCACCCTCTAGACTTCACCTTCTCCATCTCCTTCTTCTGCTTCTTCTGCTTCACCCTCCAGACTTCACCATCTCCATCTCCTTCTTCTGCTTCTTCTGCTTCACCCTCCAGACTTCACCTTCTCCGTCTCCTTCTTCTGCTTCTTCTGCTTCACCCTCCAGACTTCACCTTCTCCTTCTCCTTCTTCTGCTTCTTTTGCTTCACCCTCCAGACTTCACCTTCTCCTTCTCCTTCTTCTGCTCCATCTGCTTCACCCTCCAGACTTCACCTTCTCCTTCTCCTTCTTCTGCTTCTTCTGCTTCACCCTCCAGACTTCACCTTCTCCTTCTCCTTCTTCTGCTTCACCCTCCAGACTTCACCTTCTACTTCTTCTTCTTCTGCTTCTTCTGCTTCACCCTCCAGACTTCACCTTCTCCCTTTCCTTCTTCACCTTCTTCTGCTTCACCCTCCAGACTTCACCTTCTCCTTTTCCTTCTTCTGCTTCTTCTGATTCACCCTCCAGACTTCACCTTCTCCTTCTCCTTCTTCTGCTTCTTCTGCTTCACCCTCCAGACTTCACCTTCTCCTTCTCCTTCTTTTGCTTCTTCTGCTTCACCCTCCAGACTTCACCTTCTCCTTCTCCTTCTTCTGCTCCTTCTGCTTCACCCTCCAGACTTTACCTTCTCCTTCTCTTTCTTCTGCTTCTTCTGCTTCACCCTCCAGACTTCACATTCTCCTTCTCCTTCTTCTGCTTCTTCTGCTTCACCCTCCTGACTTCACCTTCTCCTTCTCCTTTTTCTGCTTCTTCTGCTTCACCCTCCAGACTTCACCTTCTCCTTCTCCTTCTTCTGCTTCTTCTGCTTCACCCTCCAGACTTCACCTTCTCCTTCTCCTCCTTCTGCTTCTTATGCTTCACCCTCCAGACTTCACATTCAACTTCTCCTTCTTCTGCTTCTTCTGATTCACCTTCCAGACTTCACCTTCTCCTTCTCCTTCTTCTGCATCTTCTGCTTCACCCTCCAGAATTCACCTTCTCCTTCCCCTTCTTCTGCTTCTTCTGCTTCACCTTCTAGACTTCACCTTCTCCATCTCCTTCTTCTGCTTCTTCTGCTTCACCCTCCAGACTTAACCTTCTCCATCTCCTTCTTCTGCTTCTTCTGCTTCACCCTCCAGACTTCACCTTTTCCTTCTCCTTCTTCTGCTTCTTCTGCTTCACCCTCCAGACTTCACCTTCTCCTTCTCCTTCTTCTGCTTCTTCTGCTTCACCCTCCAGACGTCACCTTCTCCTTCTCCTTCTTCACCTTCTTCTGCTTCACCCTCCAGACTTCACCTTCTCCTTCTCCTTCTTCTGCTTCTTCTGCTTCACCCTCCAGACTTCACCTTCTCCTTCTCCTTCTTCTGCTTCACCCTCCAGACTTCACCTTCTACTTCTTCTTCTTCTGCTTCTTCTGCTTCACCCTCCAGACTTCACCTTCTCCCTTTCCTTCTTCACCTTCTTCTGCTTCACCCTCCAGACTTCACCTTCTCCTTTTCCTTCTTCTGCTTCTTCTGATTCACCCTCCAGACTTCACCTTCTCCTTCTCCTTCTTCTGCTTCTTCTGCTTCACCCTCCAGACTTCACCTTCTCCTTCTCCTTCTTTTGCTTCTTCTGCTTCACCCTCCAGACTTCACCTTCTCCTTCTCCTTCTTCTGCTCCTTCTGCTTCACCCTCCAGACTTTACCTTCTCCTTCTCTTTCTTCTGCTTCTTCTGCTTCACCCTCCAGACTTCACATTCTCCTTCTCCTTCTTCTGCTTCTTCTGCTTCACCCTCCTGACTTCACCTTCTCCTTCTCCTTTTTCTGCTTCTTCTGCTTCACCCTCCAGACTTCACCTTCTCCTTCTCCTTCTTCTGCTTCTTCTGCTTCACCCTCCAGACTTCACCTTCTCCTTCTCCTCCTTCTGCTTCTTATGCTTCACCCTCCAGACTTCACATTCAACTTCTCCTTCTTCTGCTTCTTCTGCTTCACCTTCCAGACTTCACCTTCTCCTTCTCCTTCTTCTGCATCTTCTGCTTCACCCTCCAGAATTCACCTTCTCCTTCCCCTTCTTCTGCTTCTTCTGCTTCACCTTCTAGACTTCACCTTCTCCATCTCCTTCTTCTGCTTCTTCTGCTTCACCCTCCAGACTTAACCTTCTCCATCTCCTTCTTCTGCTTCTTCTGCTTCACCCTCCAGACTTCACCTTTTCCTTCTCCTTCTTCTGCTTCTTCTTCTTCACCCTCCAGACTTCACCTTCTCCTTCTCCTTCTTCTGCTTCTTCTGCTTCATCCTCCAGACGTCACCTTCTCCTTCTCCTTCTTCACCTTCTTCTGCTTCACCCTCCAGACTTCACCTTCTCCTTCTCCTTCTTCTGCTTCTTCTGATTCACCCTCCAGACTTCACCTTCTCCTTCTCCTTCTTCTGCTCCTTCTGCTTCACCCTCCAGACTTCACCTTCTCCTTCTCTTTCTTCTGCTTCTTCTGCTTCACCCTCTAGACTTCACCTTCTCCATCTCCTTCTTCTGCTTCTTCTGCTTCAACCTCCAGACTTCACCTTCTCCATCTCCTTCTTCTGCTTCTTCTGCTTCACCCTCCAGACTTCACCTTTTCCTTCTCCTTCTTCTGCTTCTTCTTCTTCACCCTCCAGACTTCACCTTCTCCTTCTCCATCTTCTGCATCTTCTGCTTCACCCTCCAGACTTCACCTTCTCCTTCTCCTTGTTCTGCTTCTTCTGCTTCACCCTCCAGGCTTCACCTTCTCCTTCTCCTTCTTCTGCTCCATCTGCTTCACCCTCCAGACTTCACCTTCTCCTTCTCCTTCTTCACCTTCTTCTGCTTCACCCTCCAGACTTCACCTCCTCCTTCTCCTTCTTCTGCTTCTTCTGATTCACCCTCCAGACTTCACCTTCTCCTTCTCCTTCTTCTGCTCCTTCTGCTTCACCCTCCAGACTTCACATTCTCCTTCTCTTTCTTCTGTTTCTTCTGCTTCACCCTCCAGACTTCACATTCTCCTTCTCCTTCTTCTGCTTCTTCTGCTTCACCCTCCAGACTTCACTTTCTCCTTCTCCTTCTTCTGCTTCTTCTGCTTCACCCTCCAGACTTCACCTTCTCCTTCTCCTCCTTCTGCTTCTTCTGCTTCACCCTCCAGACTTCACATCTCCTTCTCCTTCTTCTGCTTCTTCTGATTCACCCTCCAGACTTCACCTTCTCCTTCTCCTTCTTCTGCATCTTCTGCTTCACCCTCCAGAATTCACCTCCTCCTTCCCCTTCTTCTGCTTCTTCTGCTTCACCCTTTAGACTTCACCTTCTCCATCTCCTTCTTCTGCTTCTTCTGCTTCACCCTCCAGACTTCACCTTCTCCATCTCCTTCTTCTGCTTCTTCTGCTTCACCCTCCAGACTTCACCTTCTCCTTCTCCTTCTTCTGCTTCTTCTGCTTCACCCTCCAGACTTCACCTTCTCCGTCTCCTTCTTCTGCTTCTTCTGCTTCACCCTCCAGACTTCACCTTCTCCTTCTCCTTCTTCTGCTTCTTCTGCTTCACCCTCCAGACTTCACCTTCTCCTTCTCCTTCTTCTGCTCCATCTGCTTCACCCTCCAGACTTCACCTTCTCCTTCTCCTTCTTCTGCTTCTTCTGCTTCACCCTCCAGACTTCACCTTCTCCTTCTCCTTCTTCTGCTTCACCCTCCAGACTTCACCTTCTACTTCTCCTTCTTCTGCTTCTTCTGCTTCACCCTCCAGACTTCACCTTCTCCTTCTCCTTCTTCACCTTCTTCTGCTTCACCCTCCAGACTTCACCTTCTCCTTCTCCTTCTTCTGCTTCTTCTGCTTCACCCTCCAGACTTCACCTTCTACTTCTCCGTCTTCTGCTTCTTCTGCTTCACCCTCCAGACTTCACCTTCTCCTTCTCCTTCTTCTGCTTCTTCTGCTTCACCCTCCAGACTTCACCTTCTCCTTCTCCTTCTTCTGCTTCTTCTGCTTCACCCTCCAGACTTCACCTTCTCCTTCTCCTTCTTCTGCTTCGTCTGCTTCACCCTCCAGACTTCACCTTCTCCTTCTCCTTCTTCTGCTTCTTCTGCATCACCTTGCAGACTTCTCCTTCTCCTTCTCCTTCTTCTGCAATTCTGCTTCACCCTCCAGGCTTCACCTTCTCCTTCTCCTTCTTCTAACCCTAACCCTAACCCTAACCCTAACTTAAAACCTAACACTAACCCGAACCCTAACCCTAACCCTAACCATGCCCCTATCCCAACCCTAACTCTAACCTTAAACCCTAACCATAACCGTAATCCTAATTCCTAAACTTAAACCCTTACCCTAACCTTAACCCAAACCCAACGCCAACCCCAACCCTAACCCTAACTCTAACCCCTAACCCAAACCCCTAACACTAACCCTAACCCCTAACCTAAACCCTAACCCTAACCCTCACCCTAAATAACCTAACCCTACCCCTAAACATAACCCTAATACCCTAACCCTAACCCTAATACACTAACCCTAACCCTAACCTCTAAACCTCCGAACCCTAACCCTAACCATAACCCTACTGCTAGCCCAACCCTAACCCTAACCCTAAACCCTAACACTAACCCTAACCCTAACCCTAAATCCGAACACATCCCTAACCCTAAATCCTAAACCTAAACCCTTACCCTAATCCTAACCCAACCCCAACCCCAACCCCAACCCTAACCCTAACCCTAACCCTAAACCCTAAACCTAACCCTAATCCTAACCCTAACCCTAACGCTAAACCCTAAATCTAACACTAACCCTAACCCTGAACCCTAACCATAAACCTAACCCTAACCCTAACCCTAAGTACCCTAACCCTAACCCTAATACCCTAACCCTAACCCTAATACACTAACCCTCACCCTAACTCCTAACCCTAGACCTAACACCTAACCCTAACCCCTAACCCTAACCCTAACCCCT